>NC_053390.1:395431489-395731489 GCF_905171765.1 Bufo bufo
CTTAGGACAATGAACCGCCAGTGCAGGAGGGACAAAGACCAGCGTCTAAATCGCCGGTCTTCATAAATGTCCCACTGCTGCTTTTAGGTGGTTACTCTGTAAGACAATGTGTAATCCATTAAAGAGCCTAGAAATATATCTAGCAGCTAGCTGATGCATGTAGAATCTGTATCTCACATAACCAATCAGAACCTCTGTATTGACCAGCAGTGTTGTCTACAAATAAGTGTCTATAGTTTGACTATTGAGTCATCTGTAGACAGGTACTGCTCCTAATCATCAGTATACAATAGGGTTCTTCTTGGCTGTGTGAGTCGACATGGGCATTGCCAGACAAAAGTCATTAATTTGTTTACAGAGATCTGGCTAACATGTCATCACGTTTCTTTGAAGGGTCAGACACTTTGTACTAGCTAGATTTCCTCAGGGAGATTCACTATCTTTGATGAAGAAATTTAAACAATGAGAGATTCATGAATGTAAATTCATGAACCAGTTCATAGTAGTGTGTGTGTGTAAAGTTATCAGACTATGTCCATAGAGGGGATGACCCACTGTTTCTACAAGCAGATCTTTACAAATATATATTTTTTTAAATGTATGAAAAAGTATGAAATTATATTTTACACATGGCCTTGCTTTATCAATTTTATAGATCCACGGAATGTTTTTGTGAGGAACTATCATTCTATTGCTCCAGGCCAAATAGTTGACGGGTCTTTGACATTAATAAGAGTGACGTATAATAAGATTATAGTAGAGCAAGTGTTCAAAGTTCTTGCTAACTTCAGACCTTTTCTCAAGTACAATCATGCCAGCTATGTACTGTAGCCAAAAACTAGGAACGCATGATTAGATATGATTCCTTTGAATGGCTTATTTATGACTATATGTTTGATTACACTTGCTTTGGTGACCTTGTTAAAATGGTATTGTTACTTCTATATAGTTAAAAGAAAATGAAGATCTAAAGCTGCTTTCCTTGCCAAAAATCATAGATGAAAGAAGCAAGTTTATTTTCATGCATCGTACTATTTTACTTTTTGTACATGAAATTGAAATGTGTAATGATGATAACAGGTAATTAGCTTGATACTGCGAGCATGTTAGGGAGATGAAATAACAATACACACTTTCTAAGTAAGTTTACTACCATATGAGCAGATATCCCCTGCTAAACATTTAAATTTCTTCTGAGAAAGAAACACTCTCCTTAAATGGAATTTGTCATCTAAAAATGTTATATAATATTTTATATGACTATGTGAGTATAAAACATTGGGGGGGGGGGGGAATTATCAAATTAGTGTAAAGTAGAACTGGCTTAGTTGCCCATAGCATCCAATCAGACTCCACCTTTCGTTTTTCACAGCTTGGAATTGAAAGGTGGAATCTGATTGGTTGCTATGGGCAACTAAAAGACAGTTCTACTTTACACCAGTTTGATAAATCTCCCCCATTGTTTGTAACCATAATAACAGCCTTTTCTTAATGTGAATGTATCACCTAGATTTAGAGATGAGCGAATCACTTGAGATCTGGTTCCGTTCAGGTTCGACAAATTTCTGAAAAACTGATGGAGAAAGCTGCAGCAGCCATATAGAACAGGTAGGCAGGTGGCAGCAGTGGCATAATGGTGGCGGAAGCATGATGTAGGCAGGCAGGCAGCAACAGTGGTAAAATGGGGCACTGCCAGTAAGGCCAAATCTTGTCATCAGCCTCAGCAGGAGGAGTTTGAAAATCTTCCCCAATCCAGGTTTGGTTAATTTTACCAAAAATGATGTTTTCGGCACTAGCAGAGGACAAGTGAGTCTGTTTGAGTGACACCAAGACCCCGCGGGGCTGAAAACCCTCTCCGAGATGACACTGGAGGCTGGTCAAGAAAGAAGAAAGGCAGCACATTGTGCTAGATCGGGCCATTGTTCCAGTCTGCCTGCCCAGAAATCCATAGAATCTGTAAACAGGGTATGCACCAGAGACTGGCCAAAGGTAGGCCTTAACCTGGTCATAGAGGCGGGAGATGTGGGCTGGCTGACTGGCCGCAGCCTGGCACGGCACATGGAAAACTGCTCCATCATGTTGAGGAGACTGAAATGGCTGCTGCTGCTGCTACTGCTGTGGCTTATGCTGCTCATGGCGGCAGAGAGGGGCCTCCCTTTAAGAGACGCTGTCAGCAGGCATCTGCTTGCTGCTGTGTTTCCTGGTTTTAATGTAATTTGTCCTATCTTTCAGTGGGAGGATAACATTCCCCATTTTGCTTTGATAGCAAGGGTCTAAAACCATGGCTATCCAGTAATCATTAGATTGCTTGATGTAACTCATTCGCTTGTCACTGTCTAAGCAAGCGAACATACAATTCGCCATTATGGCCAGTGTGCCAGAGGAGCCCGTTCTTTTTACCATCGCTCCCCCCACGGAGACAATTGAGTGCCATGGCCGGTGTCACAGTCAATATCATCCTCTTGCTTCTCCAACTCCGAATCCTCTTCCTCCTCCCTAAGTGGCAGCACCTCCTCCTCCACCATTGCAGTTTCTCATTGTGGGTCTCCAACAGCTACAGGGCGGACAGCAAGATGCATTATCTATGACATGAGCGCCAACTTCTCTTCAAAAATACATATGCCACTGCCCGACCTCGAAACAACACATGCTCCCTTCTGAGGCAGTCTGGTGCATCACCAAATCATTCACGGCTTTCTGCTGCTCATATAAACGTTTGAGCATGTGCAATGTCCAGTGAGTTGGAACATTGCAGATTAAGCAGTGTAGCTGCAGTCCATTCTGATGCTGCAAGTACAAGAGAGTGTTCCTCACCACGTGAGAAAGGCAGAAAAGAGGGACAGTGTCCTGGACATTGCCAGCACCTTGCACAAGCCAGTGCATTTTTTTTATAAACGCCATGCAGGGAGCATGCGTTATTTTCCCCAGGTTCTGAGACCCCAGAATGTTGTGCCCATTGTCGTTGACCACCTTGTCCTTTTAGAGTTGGCGGGATGACAGCCAGCAAGATGTTTGCTGCTTGATGTACTTTAGCTGCAACTGCTCGCTGGTGTGGATACTGTCACCCAAGCTGATCATCCAACATGTCGTGGCAACACTTGACTTGACACATGTGATAGGAAGGAGGGGTAATGTGAGCGACCTATGCCCTGCTGCTGTTAAGGACAGGACTGTGTCCATGAAGGAGGAGGTGGAGTAGACAGAAAAGTGCTTGCTGTGGGAGCCATTTCGATACAATCTTGGGGGGGATCAAAGGAGCCTGTCCATGTTACTGGGATAATGCCTCTCCACTGCCGCAAAAAACATTGACCCAGTGGGTGTGACAAATATTCTATATTGCTTGGGGATGCAGTTGGCTGCCACAAATAGTATCAGGACAAGGAGGACAGACTTATTCTGATTGGGAATGCAGTAAAGTTGTATTTTCCCAAAAGATCCAGTGATGCTACCTCATGTGGTGCAATAGATGTCTGGTAGCCATAAGTGTGCTTGAACGGCCGCAACTTATTTTAATCCTGCAGATCTTGCCCACCGCTGTGGTTTTGGGTGCCAGCCTTGTGGAGAAAAAATACCATATGGGAGTTGCTCACACAGAGCTTCAGGCAGCCAAGCTGGGCTTAGCTTGGCATGTTTTGGGCCTAACCCACCCACTGTGTCAGCGGAATCACTAGATCCTGAAGCAGGCGTGGCTCTGGTTGTTATTTCTCCACTGATGTGGCCTGCCTCCTCCGAAACACTTGTCTAGCATAAGACTGTGAGTTATCATGGTGGGGTCCTGGGCCCCCCCCCTCCCCTGCTCTGCATTTTTCCCGACTGCCACTATGGCTGCTCCCACCACCAATGCCATGGATACAGGTGCCACTATTACCACCACCATCAACACAGCTATGCAAGGAGTCCCCACTCCCCAGCCTCCTCACCATCCTCCTTCTCAGGGCATCCCAAATGGTGATGGCTCTCACACAAGTCATCAACAAGGATACTCTCTTGACTATCTCCCGTAGGGCATGGTGATTCTTTTTGCCACTTCTTAGGAAAAAAGAAGGTGCACCACTAGGAAGGGGCAGTGAAGACTGAGAAGGCTCAACTGAAAGCCTCCTCTGGGGCTTCAAGGAGGAGGAACAGTAGGATCGTTGTGAACCCTGGCTTAACGGAACAGTGATGGACTCCAAAGTCACCTCCATGTCATGCTCCTGCGACTAAGAGGATAAATACTCAATCCAATCCACAATCTCATAGCTGGTGCTGCTACTACATACATTTTGGCGTTGAGACTTTCATTTGGAACCATTCCATAGTCCTGACATATTTGGGCCTCTAAGATAATATTCGGCGCTACCCTGTGTATATGCTGATTTTAATAATTTCAACAACCCTCCCAAGAAAATTTCATTGGAAAAGTGTGGAGACAGAAATAAACGGAAATGGATTTAGGCCTAAATTCATTACCACTCACAGCTAATTTTGTTCGATAACCTGTGTATTGGTGTAGTAATCACACATGCTGGCTTAAATAAATTGAACAACCCCCAAAAAATAATATTCCAATACACGTAAATAGATGATTGAGGCCTGACACTAAATTTCATGTTAACACTCACAGATAAATTGTTGCTGTAGCCTGCGTATTGGTGTACCGATCACCTACATGCTGCTTTAATTCAAATGAATTAGTCTAAAAATAAATAAATAAATAAATTGAACTGTGCTTGTGTGGAAAATAAATAGGTTTAGCACTAACATTTTGTTCTTAATCACTGATGGTTCTAAAACTAAAACAAACCAAAAAAATATGTGAGATGACCTGACACAGAGTTCTGACTAATACTCTATATGATATTCTAGATTGATGGTAGAACACGTGTTGTACAGTTTTCATTTATTCCACCCCCACCTCTCCCCAAAAAAAGGATCTTTGTGAAAATGGGAAAAAAATGAAATAATTTAATTGCAGGTAGATGCTTTTCAGTAGCAGCAGTTGTGCTAGCAGGCACACCCAGCCTCAGCTCCTCACTTTTCACTCCCTAGCTGACAGCTTCTTGTTTGTTCATATTCTATACACAGAGTTCTTCTTTGTAATTCACCCATGAGCTATCTGCAAACTGATCACATGTTTTAGTCTAAACACCATGTCATTAAAAAGGTGACAGGGCATTTTCCATTTTTTCACTTTAGCCACTAGACCACACAAAAGGCATTTCCTACAGCTCACTTGCCAGCATTGCTGTGTAGACTGGGACAGAATCAGCAGAGTCATTTCAACATCATTGGATGGCAGATGATTTAATGACAGATTACAGATCTATTGCACTGCTGGAGATCTTTCTAAGGCAGAATGGCAACACTATAATCACCAATTTAGCTCTGTATGCAGCTTCCCTGAGGTTGTGAGCAGAATTTTATCTCTGAAAACTTTAGAAACTTTGCTGGTCTTTAACTTTTATTAAACAAAACTGCAGGTTGTGCTATAAAGATAAATGTTATTGGATAACTTATTGGCTATACTACATTTTTTATTACATCCAATTATAAAAATATTTAAATACAGGTCCTGGTTTGAAAAATGTAG
The DNA here is from genome assembly GCF_905171765.1 of Bufo bufo. NCBI lineage: Eukaryota > Metazoa > Chordata > Amphibia > Anura > Bufonidae > Bufo > Bufo bufo. The sequence goes on from NC_053390.1 coordinate 395,437,059, forward strand.
AATATGTTTTGGGACAACCCATTTAAAGGGGTTATCATGAACCATGTTAGGAAACAAACTGTGGTTCGTACAGCTCAGGCTTCTTTCACACTTCTGTGATGACATCTGTGACAAGATGATCAGTGGTTCATGCATAAAGATGTCTATGAAGAATCTGCGCTTGCTCCATTTGTCTTCTTTTTGCCCTCCATGTGTCATCCATATTACACATACACTGGCTTAATTCCTAGTGCATCTCCTACCAACAGTCCATGAAAATCACTGACAGAACACAGATGCCATCCGTGTTGTGTCAGTGTTTTTTTTACAGACCCATAGATTTAAATGGGCGCATTGGTCACAAACCAAAGTATTGCATGTCTCTGTGGTTTTTCCACTGATCCATGATCAGTGAAAAAACAAGGATGCATAAATAAACACATTAAGTTCAATGGGTACACGACAGCACACCATGATTCACTGACATATTAAAGAGGCCTAATAATGCCCAAAATGCTTCTCCAAAACGAATTTTGCATGCTTTTTAGGGCTTGTTCACACGAACGTATGGGTTCTGTTGCCGTATTGCGGACCGCATATGCGGATCCGCAATAAACGGACACCGTTCCATGTGCATTACGCATCACAGATGTGGACCAATTCACTTGAATGGGTCCGGATATGCGGAGCGGTGCAGAACGAAAGCACGGAAAGGAAACCCATGAAAGCATTACGGAGTGCTTCTGTGGGGTTCCGTTCCGTACTTCCGTTCCGCACAAAGATAGCACATATCCTATCTTTTTGCAGAACGGAGGGAGGCGTACCTATTCAAGTTGAATGGGTCTGAATCCATTCCGGAGGCCTCACAAACGTTCTCCGTGCATTGCGGACCACAAATTGCGGCCCCAATGCACGGAACAGAACCCATACGTTTGTGTGAACAAGCCTTTGGAGCAGTCATTCACACCTCTCCTGCTCTCTTCTTTTTTACTCCAGTGGGCAGGCAGCAGAGTTGTTCCACTGACACTACTGGAGATGTTTCCCTCAGAAGTGCAATGCAGTTCACAGCACCTAGTCAGAGCTGAGCATGCTGATCCACCACGGCCTGATGGAGAAGGTGGGCAGAGATATAAGCATAATTAAAAACTCTAGTGGGTGCTGACACTGATACTAATGTAAGCTAATTCAGCCCAAAAAAATAAGTTTTTCATGGATTCATATTGCTAACTTTTCTTTAGATATTCTATTACTGTTTAAACAATACTTTTCATGGATAACCCCTTTAACCTCCTAACACATAATAACGTACATGCATGTGACTAGCATTAAGAGGTTCGCTATAACAGGCATGAGATGCCTGTAATAGCGAACTGCCTGCAAAGCTGTGTCTGAGGCACAGCTTGGTAGGGAGCTTGTCAGAATCCTATAGACTGCAATAGCAGTCTAGGGCAGTCTATGGTGCAAGCAATCAGAATATTGCATGTACAAGTCCCTAAGGGCACTAAAAATTACAGTAATATAAAAAAAAATATTAAAATCAATTGTTGTATTTGACAATTTCTTTGTTCTAGTGGTATATAAATAAAGGATTGTATATGTTTTTAGTGGTAATAGCAATAATGCAAAAAAAAAACATGTCAAACAATACATAGATAGGGTATAGTTTTAAAGCAATTTAGGCAAAAAGAAAAAAACTTATGCAGATGGTGTTTTACCACTGCCCTCAACACTTTCCAAGAAGAGGGAATGGTGGGAGCATGGAGTGATTTATCATAATTTATGAAAGATTTCTGGCATAAATTATGACTGACATCTACTCCAGAAACAAACCGGTATAGACTTCATTCTAAGCACATGGACTGCTAAAGGATGCACTTAATTTATGATGAGGCATGTGCTTTGTTATAAATTAAGAGCATTCTTTGGTGACTCAGGGGATACCAAAACTGGTGCTTAAAACACCAGGCTAGACAAATCTCCTACAGTATATTTATAAAGTGCAGTACAGTAAAAGATCGCACTTGGAATTATTACATTAAAGCCTCATGCACACGTCCGTATGTATTTTGCGGTCCGCAAAAAACTGATCCACAAAAAATACGAATGACGTCCGTGTGCATTCCGTATTTTGGGGGGCGGAACAGCTGGCCCCTAATAGAACAGTACTATCCTTGTCCATAATGCTGATAATAATCGGACATGTTTGATTTTTTTTGCAGAACGGAAATATGAACATTTGGAAGCGGAATGCACACGGAGTAACTTCCGTTTTTTGCGGGCCTATTGAAACGAATGGTTCGGCATATGCTCCGCAAAACGGAACAGACACCGAAAGAAAATACGTTTGTGTGCATGAGCCCTAATACTAAGCCAAATAAATGTCTACCAATTAGTTTCTGAACATGATCTAGCATCCACATGTTCTATGTTGTTCTAACCCTTTGATACTTTGCTTTGAACTTTTTGCTTTTTAAATTTGAAAAGGATTGAACTTTGACCAATTTCCTTCCAGTGCATCACCAGGAATATTTCTATTGGATGCTAGACTAGGAGGCATTCTGGACTATCAGGTTCCAAGTTAATTGCATTTTGCTGTACCACTAAAGATGCAATATGTATATGTGTGTGTGTTTTAAGACATGAACACAAAATAGTAATTATAGGCTGAATACTGACCTTTTCTACAGTAAAAAGAGGCCAAATATTTTGACAGCTGATAACTTGTCAATTATCACTTAGCAAAACAGCATTTATATTTCAGTATATGATGAAAGCTGCAAGCTGTAATTCTAAACCACAGGTAAAGGAAATGTATGCAACACCACTCCTAAATATTAAAGCTCCCAGTAAAAAATATACTTCCATAGTTACATACGTGAGAGATTTTCAAATGACCACAAAATCAAACATTAAAGTTACAAATCCAAATATCACGTATGCTTTACTGTGTATATAGAGCCAGGGTTTCTTTTTTCTAGCTTTCAAGGTAAATGCAGAGTTTCATATAAGTTCGCAAATGAGGAAATGTTAGTTATAGAAACCATGGAAGCTGATACAAATAAGAGAGGAATAAAACAAGGTCTTTATAACGTAGATTTAATAAAATGATATAGCAATCAAATAAAATCAAAGTAAATCACTAGCTCCTTATGTTGTTGGAATCCTGACCCTTCACTTGCCATCTGTCATTTTAGTGTAACTGTTGTTTTGGTATATTTTTAATATAGTGTATGGACAGTGATGTTTTTGGAATATGTATTAGGGAAAGCTATTTCTGTTGCAGACTTCACCCCAATATTTCTCAGGTAATCCAGAATCTGTCAGCATGCACCTGATTAATACAGGGAGAGTTCTGTTTTTCATTTAATCTACCCCATTTTGTTCTGGGTGTATATGAGACTTTCTTTTGATGCTCTGTCCCATGTTGTCTTAAATATTCTTCTACTTTGTGTCCTGTGAATTCACCTCCATTGTCACTTTGCACGAGGGTTCCTCTGAAACTTGTTGCTTGTCTCTGTTACATAGTCTTGTTATTTATCCAAATCTTCTTTTCTCTTCATTAAGTAAGTGACTGTATCTGGAGTAGTCATCTATGAAGGTCACTATATACCTGTTGTCACTGGGTGTAGGCACTTACATAGAACTGTAAACATCAAAGTGTATCAGGTTGGGTGGTCATGTGGCTTTCTTTAGGAAGTGTCACCCTTACTGCTTTGGATTAATGCAGCATTCACATCTAGCAGTTACTGGACAAGTGGAGACTTTAAGATCCTTTGTTAGGTTTTGTTTTTGTAGTTCTTGTATGCTGTCTAGATGTTTGTGGGCTAAGCGTCTATGGCACGTATAGATACACTCATTGTGTCCATGCATGCAGATCTTAACCTGATCTTTTACAGTGTTGAGATGATATAAATGTTCATCTGCCTTAGCACTGGCTATCGCCTGCTTTCCATGTAGGATGATGCAATAGTTGCCTTTGAATTTTAGAGTCCTTTAGCTGTCAAACATTTCACGAATAACACTCCACCTTCTAGACTGGGAACATACAGCACGTCTTTCACTGGTACAACCATATCATGCCCGTTTTGACTGGGGAACACCAACATCCCATGTCCAGTTCCTTCTGTATTTATTTTGCTTCCATTTGTCAAATAAAAAGTTTCCATGTTATTTAAAGGGAATCCGTCACCAGTTTTTTTGTGTCCTAACTAAGGGCAAATAATCTCCTTAGCAGAGTGACTTTCTTTAACTGAAATTTCTTGCTAAACAGCTCCAGCACATGCCAAATGAGTCCCAATATTCATGAGCTCATGGATCTCCTCGCCCACCTGCTGCTGATTCATGTGGAAAAAAAAACTGTCAATCAGAGGCAAGAAGGGCGGGAAGAGCCGTGAGCTGGAGCTGTTAGAATCTTGGTTGCGCAAGAGTCAATAAACCAGCCTTGCAGCATCTCGATGTTTGTCACTTTAAATGTGCCATTCCAATTTTCTGTACATGGATCTTGTCTCAAGCGCATTGATCAGGGCACTATATGAATCAGGCAAACTGTCTTTAAAGGCTATGAACACCTTTGGGGGCATTTTTATTTATTTATTATTGCATTGTACTCATTTTGAGCTAAACAACATTTTTTTTAAATTGGTCACTAACCCCTTAGTGACCAGCATTTTTTGAGTCTTACTGACCTTTTTTCATCATCACCTTCCAAGAGATAAAACTTTTTTTTATTTTTCCATCTATGTAGCTGTATGAGGGCTTGTTTTTTCAGGACAAGTTTTAGTTTTTAATGATGCCATTTTGGAGTACGCAACTTTCTGATTAACTTTTTTTTAACTCTTTGTGGGAGGGAGATGGGAAAAAACTGCAATAATGCCACTGAGTTTTAACGTTTATGCCACAAATTTTTGCAGGGTTTTTGCGCAAATTTTGCAGGGGTTCATTTTTCGGCATAAATATCATAATATCTTTATTCTCTGGGTCAATACGATTACAGCAATACCAAAAACATATATTTTTTTGTTTTACTACGTTTGTGCAATAAACCCCTTTTTTTTTTAAAAGAAAAAAATCTTTTTGCATCTCTGCATCCCAAGACCCTTATTTGTTTTATTATTTTTTCTATGGAGTTGTGTGAGGGCTTGATTTTTGAGGGACATCTTGTAGTTCTGATTTTGGGGTATTTAACACTTTTTGATCGATTTTTGAAAAGCGTATTTTCAAAAGAAAAAAGTGTATTTTTTATTAGAATTTTTTTTAACTACTTAATGCTTTTTCCCTTTTTTTTTTAACTACTTAATGCATTTTAATGTCAATGTTATACTGACAATAACCAGCAGGCTGCACCAGAAAGACGCAGCCTGCTGGAAAACACTCACTATTTGTGGACAGTCACTAACTGCAGTGGTGAAGTGTCAAATTGTGGCATGTCACTGTACACATCACTGACTACTGTGACATGTACTGTACACATCACTGACTACAGTGACATGCACAATAATATGTCTGGATAAGACATGTGATGGCTGCAGCCAGTCACTGCCTCAGCAGTCTTCAGCTAAGGACAGTGATTGGCTGCTTCAGCTAAGGACAGTGGTGAAGTGCCAAATCCAGGCACGTCACTGTACACATGACTGACTACTGTGACATGCACAGTGACATGTCTGGACAAGACATGTAACTACTGCAGCCTACAGCTGAGGACAGTGATTGGCTGCAGTGGTGAAGTGTCATATACAGGCACGTCATTAACTGCTGTGACATTCACTTGAGCTGTAACTTATTTTGTTTCAATCAATCTGTGGGCCAAAAAATGCAGGATTTCATTTACAGTACACAAGCCAAATAAGGATACTCATATAGAATATATTATAGGTTTTAAATCGGTGTGCTTTTAAATTGTTCCCGTGAAGGTATTGATGAGTCTACCAACCCTACCACACAGCTGAAATAGCTTTTTGGCATTGTAGCCTTAAACATTATGTGTGTCCAGTGAAACAAAATCCATTTTTGCAGACTATTAAAACTTTATGAGTAGCCAAAGATAATACATTACCTGTACCATTCCAGTGTTCCACTTATTTGGAGCCATTAGCCGCATATTTTCTGGGCCTTTAAAGATGTGGGAGCTTTAGCTAACTCACAGTAGGAACTGCACATGGAGACGCAGCAGTGCCACACAGCATGGTTTATTACAGTTATAATATAACGTGCACATGGACTACTCAGCCTGTCATCTGAATCATAAGTCACAATGGGCAATTGATTTTAAGTTTATTTTGGCTCTAAAATACAGTTTATTCTCCAACTGCCATGAGGGCAAATACCAAGTATGCTGCTTACTGTATTCCACAATAATCAAAGAATACTAAAATGCTATATAATTATTGTATTAGTGGATAAAGATTCTATATATTACAGCGATCTATATATTACAAACAATTGTTTATATATATAAATATATATATATATATATATATATATACACTAAACATAATATAGAATATAACCATATTTAATCTCAAATACAGGCATTTTCTCAGAGAAGCAGGCAGAGCATAGCTAGGAGTGTATCTAAACGCAAAACACATAAGTGGACTTCATTTTAAAGTTTTGTAAATGTCCCAAAGTATAATAAAGGATAGAAGATTTTTAGGATAAAAAAATGCCTGGCAAATTCTACATGTATGCGGTCATGTGCACCACTGCAGCCAATGACTGGCCTCAGTGTTAACCCAACAGCAGTGCACAAAACCCTGTTGATGCAAAAATTAATAGGCAGGCACTGGAAGTTCACTGAAGACAGTCCAGGAACAAAGTGGTGGGAAGCAGGTAGGTAGAGATCTCTTCACAGGTAACCCTGGGTGGTGGGGGGGGGGGGGGGGGGGGGAACCTGGACGACCCCTTGGAAATTTCACCTGGACAACCCCTTGGAAATTTCACCTTAGTTTACCTTCATATACATGTCATATAATAAACAGTGAAGGCCCATGAGCTGGAGATACAGCTCCAATTCTGGTGTTACAATTCTGTAACACCATACAGTTACATTGCATCATGCACAGGTAGCTAATAGAATGCATTGCTAATTGGCTTGATGTATATATTTATATTTTATATACACTGCTCAAAAAAATAAAGGGAACACAAAAATAGCACATCCTAGATCTGAATTAATTAAATATTCTTCTGAAATACTTTGTTCTTTACATAGTTGAATGTGCTGACAACAAAATCACACAAAAATAAAAAAATGGAAATCAAATTTTTTAACCCATGGAGGTCTGGATTTGGAGTCACACTCAAAATTAAAGTGGAAAAACACACTACAGGCTGATCCAACTTTGATGTAATGTCCTTAAAACAAGTCAAAATGAGGCTCAGTAGTGTGTGTGGCCTCCACGTGCTGTATGACCTCCCTACAACGCCTGTGCATGCTCCTGATGAGGTGGCAGACGGTCTCCTGAGGGATCTCCTCCCAGACCTGGACTAAAGCATCTGCCAACTCCTGGACAGTCTGTGGTGCAACGTGATGTTGGTGGATAGAGCGAGACATGATGTCCCAGATGTGCTCAATTGGATTCAGGTCTGGGGAACGAGCGGGCCAGTCCATAGCATCAATGCCTTCGTCTTGCAGGAACTGCTGACACACTCCAGCCACATGAGGTCTAGCATTGTCTTGCATTAGGAGGAACCCAGGGCCAACCGCACCAGCATATGGTCTGACAAGGGGTCTGAGGATCTCATCTCGGTACCTAATGGCAGTCAGGCTACCTCTGGCGAACACATGGAGGGCTGTGCGGCCCTCCAAAGAAATGCCACCCCACACCATTACTGACCCAATGCCAAACCGGTCATGCTGGAGGATGTTGCAAGCAGCAGAACTTTCTCCACGGCGTCTCCAGACTCTGTCACATCTGTCACGTGCTCAGTGTGAACCTGCTTTCATCTGTGAAGAGCACAGGGCGCCAGTGGCGAATTTGCCAATCTTGGTGTTCTCTGGCAAATTGCACAAAGGCGGAGGTAGCGGTCCTGATGCTGGGTTGTTGCCCTCCTACGGCCTCCTCCACGTCTCCTGATGTACTGGCCTGTCTCCTGGTAGCGCCTCCATGCTCTGGACACTACGCTGACAGACACAGCAAACCTTCTTGCCACAGCTCGCATTGATGTGCCATCCTGGATAAGCTGCACTACCTGAGCCACTTGTGTGGGTTGTAGACTCCGTCTCATGCTACCACTAGAGTGAAAGCACCGCCAGCATTCAAAAGTGACCAAAACATCAGCCAGGAAGCATAGGAACTGAGAAGTGGTCTGTGGTTACCACCTGCAGAACCACTCCTTTATTGGGGGTGTCTTGCTAATTGCCTATAATTTCCACCTGTTGTCTATCCCATTTGCACAACAGCATGTGAAATTGATTGTCACTCAGTGTTGCTTCCTAAGTGGACAGTTTGATTTCACAGAAGTGTGATTGACTTGGAGTTACATTGTGTTGTTTAAGTGTTCCCTTTATTTTTTTGAGCAGTGTAATATTGATGGTCTGTGTATGGTATGGGCCATCAAGATATGATTGGCGGGGGTCCAAATCCCATAACTCCCACCAGTCAGCAGAAAGCTTCGGAAAATTGCTGATTTAGTCTACCTGTCTTCATTGGATAGTGTAGTTTAACCTCATTCATAGCAACAAACAGTATCTACATGAGCATAGGCAGCCCTGTGTCATTGACTGGCAAATGTCTACTGATCAGGGACAGTCCCAGGAGTGTTTCCTCAGATATCACACATCCTGTCCTAAAAATAGGTCACTCAATCATATAATCCAGAATATCAGTTTAAAGAGGACATCAGTTTTTGCCATATCTTTTTTGACAATTACTGTACATACTTGTATTGCTTATTGTAATGAAAGTTGTCTATGGATGCAATAATATAGCTATTTTAGTAAAGAGAATAAACCCTTTTACCTGGCCAGAATGTCTTACTGCAGGTTTAGTACAATCCTCTAATAAAGAATCCTGCATCTTAACCAAACCACCAGGTGGCTCTTGCACCATGGACATTCTTCCTTGCTGCTACTCCTGTCTCAGTTGCATCCACCTCTAGGACAAAGGGCAAACCAGGATTGGGATGAGACAGAATCGGAGCCGAAGCGAAAGCAGACTTGAGGCCCTCAATAGCCTGGGAAGCAGCAGACATCCAATTGTGGGGATCGCTGCCCTTCTTAGTCAGATCTGAGATGGGTTTGGCCAATGCGGAAAAGTTACTGATAAATTTCCGATAATATTTGGCAAACCCAAGGAAACGCTGAATGGAACAGAGACCACTGGGGCGAGGCCATTGCAGAACTGCTGAAACCTTTTGAGGGTCCATGGAAAACCCTTCAGCAGAAATAGATATAGCCCAAGAAAGCAACCTGAGACAGGTGAAATTCACATTTCTCAAGCTTACAGAAAAGCCCATTCCTACATAACCGTTAAAGCACCCGTCTGACATCCAGGTAGTGTGATTCAATGGAGTCTGAATAAACCAAGATGTCATTCAAATAGACCACCACACATTGCTGCAACATATAACGAAAGACATCATTAATGAACTCCTGGAAGACAGCGGGCGCATTGCACAAGCCAAAAGGCATGACCAGTTCTGGTGTTAAACGCGGTCTTCCACTCGTCACCCTTCTTGATCCTTACAAGGTTATATGCTGCCCTTAGGTCAAGCAAGTTGCTCCCTGGAGGCGGTCGAACAATTCCGTAATCAACGGAATCGGGTATGCATTCTTGACAGTGATGCGATTGAGACCTCTATAGTCAATGCAAGGTCTCAACTTGCCTCCCTTTTTCTTTACGAAGAAAAAGCCAGCACCCGCTGGAGAAGTGGACTTGCGAATGTGTCCCCAGAAAAGCGAGTCCGCAAAGTACTTCTCCATCGCCCTATTCTCCGCAATGGAAAGAGGATAAACCCTGCCACGAGAGGGAATGGCATTGGGTTGCAGATCTACAGCACAATCGTAGGGACGATGAGGAGGAAGGGCACCAGCGCGCATCTTGTCAAATACATCCAGATACTCAAGATATTCAGGAGGAAACACAGAATCCGAGGAGGTACAAAGTACCTTAACAGGCCTATTTATGCAAACAGCGCCACATTGTGGAGACCAAGAGAGGATCTCGGCCGACTGCCAATCAAAGGTCGAATTGTGCCGCGGAAGCCAAGGGAACCCCAAAACCACGGAGTATTGCGGGGATGAAATAACCTGAAAACAGGCAGATTCCCTGTGAATAGCCCCAATCGCCATATCGACCGGAACAGTCTCGTGGGTAACCTGCAGCGGTTGCAAAGGTCACCCATCAATGGCCTCGAAGGCCAGTGGAGTAACACGAGGCTGCAGCGGTATGGAATTTGCAACAACAAATGTACTGTCAATAAAATAACTGCCAGCACCAGAGTCCACCAATGCTAGAGTAACCGCTGTGCTAGAGTAACAACTGTGATCAGCAGTTTATCTTTACGGGAAGCCGGGGACGAGGAAATTCCACCCAAGATCTGCCCCCGACAGGACCCTGGGTGCAAGTGTTTCCTGGACGGGTCGGGCATGACTTCAGAAAATGCTCAATGAGACCGCAATACAGGCAATGGCCCTCCCACCTCCTAAAGGCCTGCTCAGAAAGGCGAGTGAATCGCAGCTGCATAGGTTCACTGCCAGATGCACCATCCACAGGAGGCGTGGAAGGTGAGGGAGGGATCAGTGGGAAAGAAAACGTAGAAGTTAATCTGGTAGGAGACCTCCGCAGGTGCTCCTTACACGAAGGCCTCTCCCTGAGCCTGGTATCAATCAAAATCAGGAAGGAAACGAGAGCCTCGAGCTCATCAGGGAGATCCTTAGCCGCAACCTCGTCCTTCAATGCATCAGAGAGACCATGCAGGAAGGCAGCCACCAGTGCCTCATTATTCCAACCCACCTCTGCAGCCAGGGTACAGAATTCAATGGCATATTCAGCTATGGTTCATATGCCCTGTTGAATGGAAACAGGAGCCGCTTTGCAGCAGAGTCAGAACGAGCAGGTACATCGAATACCCTACGAAAGGAGGCAACAAAACTTGTGTAATCACGTATCACAGGTTTATCGTTCTCCTATAAGGTATTCGCCCAGGCCAAGGCCTTGTCCGAGAGCAATGAAATCAGGAAGCCCACTTTGGACCGATCAGAAGGAAACACCTGAGGGACCATCTCAAAATATATGCCCACTTGGTTTAGGAAGCCACAAAACTGATTCGGTTCACCCCCATATCGCTGTGGCAGGGGGGCTAAACCAGTCATCCCTCTAGAAACAGGGACCTCAGCTGGGAGGGAGCAATGGGAGCAGCAGCAGGAGGAACCACCGGACCAAGAGCACCAGGAGGAAGGTGTGCAGTGAGTGCAAGCAACGTCTGCAACGTCTGAGCGAACTGACCCAAAAGGTGATCTTGTTTATCGAACCTGGAGACCAGCATAGGGAGCGTGGGAGTACCTGCATGGGCAGGATTCATGGCCCTTGCATAATGTCACAGGAGCCAGGAAACCAGACCACATGCAAACGCAGGTAAAATAAAGATGTTCATTTAAAGGAACATAAATAAACATTCATCAGGGACAGCGAGGTTAGGAAGAAGCTGGTCAAGTCCAATGCAGGTAGTCGTCCAAGCCGGAATCATTTCCAAAGCGGGTAGTCGTCTAAGCCGGGGTCAGGTCCAAAGCGGATACGTCTGCCGATGCGGGGTCGAGAGCCAGAGGAAACGTCAGCCAGGCCGGATCAACACAGGAACACACAAGGAGCTCAGACTGCCAGAGATGCACCTTGGAGAATATACGCAAGGGCAATGAACCTGAAGCCTGAGCAGACTGATATAGTCAGGTGAAGCCACATCATCACTGTGCGATGCCCAGGCAGCAGGCAAGTGATGATGCACTCAGAGGTTAGAAGAGACTGCAGTCTGCACATGTCCAAAATGGTGCCACTATGAGGACAAGGTAATGGACAAGGTAATATCTTGACAAACACGCCCCCTTACTCGTGCGTGGAGGGGAGGAGGTGTGAACGATGTCTGGGTTAAGTGCTGGGTTAAGCAGAGCTCCCGCTGTGGACTTGTATTTGTGACTGAAGTGCTTCATATTATACAAGTTATTTCACAACACTGAGGTAAACAGCTGCCTCATCCTCCTCTCTGCTCTACTTGTTAGGGATTAAGATCCTGAATACAGCTGATAAGATTCCTACAGAGATTCATCTGAAGATCTTATCAGCTGTATTCAGGATTATAATCCCTGACAAGTATAAGAGGAGGACGAGGCAGCTCTATAGCTCACTGTTCTGAAGTAACGTGTCCTGCTGTGTTATTAGGACAGGTTTTGTGTGTACTAATAGGATGGCGGCCATTTTATTTCCCCTAATGATTGCTTCCCAGACAAAACAAGCCATTATAACTAATGAAAGTTATTAACGTAATATAACATCATTAATAATGCAATAGCTAAGTATTTTCTGTAATTTTATTTTCCTAATTCCCAGAAAACCCCTTTAACCACCTCCGGACCGCCTAACGCAGGATCGCGTTCCGGAGGTGGCAGCCCTGCGCAGAGTCACGCATATATGCGTCATCTCGCGATGGGCGAGATTTCCTGTGAACGCGCGCACACAGGCGCGCGCGCTCACAGGAACGGAAGGTAAGAGAGTTGATCTCCAGCCTGCCAGCGGCGATCGTTCGCTGGCAGGCTGGAGATGTGTTTTTTTTAACCCCTAACAGGTATATTAGACGCTGTTTTGATAACAGCGTCTAATATACCTGCTACCTGGTCCTCTGGTGGTCCCCTTTGTTTGGATCGACCACCAGAGGACACAGGTAGCTCAGTAAAGTCCCACCAAGCACCACTACACTACACTACACCCCCCCCCCCGTCACTTATTAACCCCTTATTAGCCCCTGATCACCCCTGATCACCCCATATAGACTCCCTGATCACCCCCCTGTCATTGATCACCCCCCTGTCATTGATTACCCCCCTGTAAAGCTCCATTCAGATGTCCGCATGATTTTTACGGATCCACTGATAGATGGATCGGATCCGCAAAACGCATCCGGACGTCTGAATGAAGCCTTACAGGGGCGTGATCAATGACTGTGGTTATCACCCCATATAGACTCCCTGATCACCCCCCCTGTCATTGATTACACCCCTGTCATTGATCAACCCCCTGTAAAGCTCCATTCAGATGTCCGCATGATTTTTACGGATGCACTGATAGATGGATCCGATCCGCAAAACGCATCCGGACGTCTGAATGAAGCCTTACAGGGGCGTGATCAATGACTGTGGTGATCACCCCATATAGACTCCCTGATCACCCCCCTGTAAAGCTCCATTCAGATGTCCGCATGATTTTTACGGATGCACTGATAGATGGATCCGATCCGCAAAACGCATCCGGACGTCTGAATGAAGCCTTACAGGGGCGTGATCAATGACTGTGGTGATCACCCCATATAGACTCCCTGATCACCCCCCTGTCATTGATCACCCCCCTGTAAAGCTCCATTCAGATGTCCGCATGATTTTTACGGATGCACTGATAGATGGATCCGATCCGCAAAACGCATCCGGACGTCTGAATGAAGCCTTACAGGGGCATGATCAATGACTGTGGTGATCACCCCATATAGACTCCCTGATCACCCCCCTGTCATTGATCACCCCCCTGTAAAGCTCCATTCAGATGTCCGCATGATTTTTACGGATCCACTGATAGATGGATCGGATCCGCAAAACGCATCCGGACGTCTGAATGAAGCCTTACAGGGGAGTGATCAATGACTGTGGTGATCACCCCATATAGACTCCCTGATCACCCCCCTGTCATTGATTACCCCCCTGTAAAGCTCCATTCAGATGTCCGCATGATTTTTACGGATGCACTGATAGATGGATCGGATCCGCAAAACGCATCCGGACGTCTGAATGAAGCCTTACAGGGGCGTGATCAATGACTGTGGTGATCACCCCATATAGACTCCCTGATCACCCCCCTGTCATTGATCAACCCCCCTGTCATTGATCACCCCCCCTGTCATTGATCACCCCCCTGTCATTGATCACCCCCCTGTCATTGATCACCCCTCTGTAAGGCTCCATTCAGATATTTTTTTGGCCCAAGTTAGCAGAATTTTTTTTTTTTTTCTTACAAAGTCTCATATTCCACTAACTTGTGTCAAAAAATAAAATCTCACATGAACTCACCATACCCCTCACGGAATCCAAATGCGTAAAATTTTTTAGACATTTATATTCCAGACTTCTTCTCACGCTTTAGGGCCCCTAGAATGCCAGGGCAGTATAAATACCCCACATGTGACCCCATTTCGGAAAGAAGACACCCCCAGGTATTCCGTGAGGGGCATATTGAGTCCATGAAAGATTGAAATTTTTGTCCCAAGTTAGCGGAACGGGAGACTTTGTGAGAAAAAAATTAAAAATATCAATTTCCGCTAACTTGTGCCAAAAAAAAAAAATTTCTATGAACTCGCCATGCCCCTCATTGAATACCTTGGGGTGTCTTCTTTCCAAAATGGGGTCACATGTGGGGTATTTATACTGCTCTGGCATTCTAGGGGCCCCAAAGCGTGAGAAGAAGTCTGGTATCCAAATGTCTAAAAATGCCCTCCTAAAAGGAATTTGGGCACCTTTGCGCATCTAGGCTGCAAAAAAGTGTCACACATCTGGTATCGCCGTACTCAGGAGAAGTTGGGGAATGTGTTTTGGGGTGTCATTTTACATATACCCATGCTGGGTGAGAGAAATATCTTGGTCAAATGCCAACTTTGTATAAAAAAATGGGAAAAGTTGTCTTTTGCCAAGATATTTCTCTCACCCAGCATGGGTATATGTAAAATGACACCCCAAAACACATTCCCCAACTTCTCCTGAATACGGCGATACCACATGTGTGACACTTTTTTGCAGCCTAGGTGGGCAAAGGGGCCCATATTCCAAAGAGCACCTTTAGGATTTCACAGGTCATTTACCTACTTACCACACATTAGGGCCCCTGGAAAATGCCAGGGCAGTATAACTACCCCACAAGTGACCCCATTTTGGAAAGAAGACACCCCAAGGTATTCCGTGAGGGGCATGGCGAGTTCCTAGAATTTTTTATTTTTTGTCACAAGTTAGTGGAAAATGATGATTTTTTTTTTTTTTTTTTTTTCATACAAAGTCTCATATTCCACTAACTTGTGACAAAAAATAAAAAGTTCCATGAACTCACTATGCCCATCAGCGAATACCTTGGGGTCTCTTCTTTCCAAAATGGGGTCACTTGTGGGGTAGTTATACTGCCCTGGCATTCTAGGGGCCCAAATGTGTGGTAAGGAGTTTGAAATCAAATTCTGTAAAAAATGACCTGTGAAATCCGAAAGGTGCTCTTTTGAATATGGGCCCCTTTGCCCACCTAGGCTGCAAAAAAGTGTCACACATCTGGTATCTCCGTAATCGGGAGAAGTTGGGGAATGTGTTTTGGGGTGTCATTTTACATATACCCATGCTGGGTGAGAGAAATATCTTGGCAAAAGACAACTTTTCCCATTTTTTTATACAAAGTTGGCATTTGACCAAGATATTTATCTCACCCAGCATGGGTATATGTAAAAAGACACCCCAAAACACATTCCTCAACTTCTCCTGAATACAGAGATACCAGATGTGTGACACTTTTTTGCAGCCTAGGTGGGCAAAGGGGCCCACATTCCAAAGAGCACCTTTCGGATTTCACAGGTCATTTACCTACTTACCACACATTTGGGCCCCTAGAATGCCAGGGCAGTATAACTACCCCACAAGTGACCCCATTTTGGAAAGAAGAGACCCCAAGGTATTCGCTGATGGGCATAGTGAGTTCATGGAAGTTTTTATTTTTTGTCACAAGTTTGTGGAATATGAGACTTTGTATGAAAAAAAAAAATAAAAAAAAAAATCATCATTTTCCACTAACTTGTGACAAAAAATAAAAAATTCTAGGAACTCGCCATGCCCCTCACGGAATACCTTGGGGTGTCTTCTTTCCAAAATGGGGTCACTTGTGGGGTAGTTATACTGCCCTGGTATTCTAGGGGCCCAAATGTGTGGTAAGGAGTTTGAAATCAAATTCAGGAAAAAATGAGGAGTGAAATCCGAAAGGTGCTCTTTGGAATATGGGCCCCTTTGCCCACCTAGGCTGCAAAAAAGTGTCACACATCTGGTATCCCCGTACTCAGGAGAAGTTGAGGAATGTGTTTTGGGGTGTCTTTTTACATATACCCATGCTGGGTGAGATAAATATCTTGGTCAAATGACAACTTTGTATAAAAAAATGGGAAAAGTTGTCTTTTGCCAAGATATTTCTCTCACCCAGCATGGGTATATATAAAATGACACCCCAAAACACATTCCCCACCTTCTCCTGAGTACGGAGATACCAGATGTGTGACACTTTTTTGCAGCCTAGGTGGGCAAAGGGGCCCATATTCCAAAGAGCACCTTTCGGATTTCACTGGTCATTTTTTACAGAATTTGATTTCAAACTCCTTACCACACATTTGGGCCCCTAGAATGCCAGGGCAGTATAACTTCCCCACAAGTGACCCCATTTTGGAAAGAAGAGACCCCAAGGTATTCGCTGATGGGCATAGTGAGTTCATAGAACTTTTTATTTTTTGTCACAAGTTAGTGGAATATGAGACTTTGTAAGAAAAAAAAAAAAAAAAAAAAAAATCATAATTTTCCGCTAACTTGTGACAAAAAATAAAAAGTTCTATGAACTCACTATGCCCATCAGTGAATACCTTAGTGTGTGTACTTTCAGAAATGGGGTCATTTGTGGGGTGTTTGTACTGTCTGGGCATTATAGAACCTCAGGAAACATGACAGGTGCTCAGAAAATCAGAGCTGCTTCAAAAAGCGGAAATTCACATTTTTGTACCATAGTTTGTAAACGCTATAACTTTTACCCAAACCATTTTTTTTTTACCCAAACATTTTTTTTTTATCAAAGACATGTAGAACTATAAATTTAGAGCAAAATTTCTATATGGATGTCGTTTTTTTTGCAAAATTTTACAACTGAAAGTGAAAAATGTCATTTTTTTGCAAAAAAATCGTTAAATTTCGATTAATAACAAAAAAAGTAAAAATGTCAGCAGCAATGAAATACCACCAAATGAAAGCTCTATTAGTGAGAAGAAAAGGAGGTAAAATTCATTTGGGTGGTAAGTTGCATGACCGAGCAATAAATGGTGAAAGTAGTGTAGGTCAGAAGTGTAAAAAGTGGCCTGGTCTTTCAGGGTGTTTAAGCACTGGGGGCTGAGGTGGTTAAAGAGGACCTTTCACCACTCCTGACATGCCTGTTTTAATAGTTACATGCATTACCCATGTAATAGCAATCCTGGAGCATCTATTCCTATGACTTTATGTTGTACCCTTCAGCTATCATTTCTACTAGAAGCTATGAATGCATTGCTATTAGGCTGCAGTAAGGGTACAGAGGGGTGGTAACCAGTTAGGGGTGTGTCCCTGCACAATCTGAAAATGGCAGCACTGATTAGATAGAGTCAGACTGTGCAGGTACCCATCCCCCCCGCCAACTGGTTACCTCCCTTTTGTGCCCTTAATGCAGACTGCTAGCAATTCATTCATAACTTCTAGTAGAAATAATAAAGGAATGGCACAACACAGAGCCATAAGAATAGATGTTCCAGAATTGTTATTACATGGGGAATGCATGAAGCTATTAAAACAGGCATGTTATGAGCGGTGAAAAGTCCTCTTTAAGTAAAAATATCCAATTGTTCAATATGCAAGAGGCAATATCATTTTACTTGTTTACTTAAAATGATTAATGAAAAGCAAACAAAAAACCATTATAACTTTTTTTTACTAAGTGTTTAAACTAGGGGTAAAGACTTTGAAAGAAATGTAATTACTTGATATGGAATCAGTGTCAGCTGAGCATCTGTAATAATTGGAGCCAATTCTCTCAATAGGCAGTTCTAATGCCTGTTATTCTTTTAATCTTTTCAAGGTTGGCTTCCATAAGAGCTGTGTTATAAATGTGCCTGCGGGTTGCAGTACTGAAGGTGGCAAGACTTCATAATAGATATTTTCCAGCAGGAAATAGCATGCTTTTCTTTGTTGTGACTGAGCGGTATGGGATTAGCAAATTAAATTTCTATTCAGTCAAAGATTTCACTTGAACTGCATTTAGAGAGAAAAAAAAAGAAATCCTCCCTGGCTTAGACCGTGTGATCCATTTAGTGCATAGCCACTAAACCATTAGCACCAAATAAAACCAGATACAAAATACCAGCATGCTTCCTAAGAAGAGGTTGTATTTAGAAGGAAAATGTTTCCATTAAAACATGCTCATTAAATCCTGAAATATATGTTCATTTTTCTTTCTCCAGAGACGGGATTCATTGTTTCCTTAGCTGCAGCCAGCGCAACTTCTTTTAAGATGCTAGTGACAGACAAGTGTCTTTGTAAAAATTATTCTTAGTTGCTAAACAGGCACAAAGGATCAGTCTGTGCTATCCATTCATCAGAAGAATTATTGTGGCTCCATTTCAGCTCATAGAGTCTTCTAGAAGGCTGGTCTACCGGTCTTGGTGCTAGCAAGTTATTTAGATAATGACATTGATTGTGATGAGTTTGTAAGGAGTAGCACATGTCTACACTTGACCTGAAGTGTTCTAGCAAGGAGCTAATCAGGAAGGACAACGAAACCTACAAATATAAGAGAATGCAAACCAACAGCACTTCTTCTGCTGCTAAGTAACCCATACTTGTGGTCAGCTATGTTGAATGTGGGAAAGAAAGATGAGCATGACTTGTCAGCCGCTAATCGCTACTCCAAGACAATGACAAAATGACTCAACATGATTTGTTTCATGTTCCTAGTTTCTCAAAGGATTGTGACTGTGATGATCTTCAGAGCCAAGAAACACTTTGTCTAGTCCTTGTGCCCTCTGTGATTTATGGACATATTTGCACAGTTTTAGAGTTCTTTTGTAGAACAACAAGAATGCTATAATCTCTATGGCAAATTGACAATGAGACAGATTAGTTAAATGGAGCACGGTTTAGAATAAGGAATGATCGTTAAAGGATTTCTAAAGACACAAAAAGTAATTTATAAAATCACGAAACATGCTGAGGATAGTAGGGTTTCATTGTGCAGAAATGCAAATTATTGTGTTAAGGTTACACCCTTTCTGGTGAACACTTTTAATTCATGTATTTTAAGTGATTCTGTAAATTCAATTTGTTCATTCTTTCATGAAACTATACTTGTAAAATGTGGAACTGAACAACTGAAAACTATAAGAAGGCATACACATATTTTAACCCCATAACATACACATATTTTAACCCCATAACCAGACAAATTTTTTTTTTTATTTTTTTTCCGTTTCTCCTCCCTGCCTTTCAAAAGCCATAATTTTTTCACTTTTCCATTCAAATAGCCATATGAAGGCCTTTTTCTGTGGAACAAGTTGTATTTTTAATAATAGCATTTAATTTACCATATTGTGAATAGGATTGTTACCTACATTTTTAATAGATAAATGCAAATGTGTACACCTTATTGTGCAACTAGGCACAACATCCAGCCTCGGGTTAGACACTGGAGTTTGACTGCTGGTTCCAATTTGCAGGATATATAACTGGTAGCAAAACACCCCTATGTTGGTGCTGTCATCAGGAACCGGGCTTGTACTGTGCAGAAGGATCTTCTTTTCATTTGGGAAATATTTTAAAAATTGTATAAATACATAGATAAAATGAAAAACAAGAAGTCTAAGTAACAAGTACTATGGGGCTCATTTATTAAGACCAGCATTTTCCATGCCGGTCTTAAGTCTCTCTGTACTGCTGGAGGAAGTGCCTGCCCCTCTTCAGAAATGTTGTGCTTCCTCGAGCAGGCCTTGTGACAGACTTAAATCTACACCAGTTCCCTTCAGGGAGTAGATTTAAGCCATATTCCACTACAGTTTTTGGCATGGAAAATGATGAATGAGAGCTTGCTGGTCTGTCCGCTACCTCACCCATGCAACGCCCCCATTTCTTGACCTGTTGGAAAAGTGGTGTGAACGGAGAAAAATTGCAGATTTTGCCACAAAATGGTGTGCAACAAAACCTGTGGATGATATACGCCACAAAAATGTCATATATCAGTTAATAAATGATACCCTATGCGTTTCAGGGCCATACTGATCAATT
This sequence comes from Bufo bufo, assembly GCF_905171765.1. Lineage (NCBI taxonomy): Eukaryota > Metazoa > Chordata > Amphibia > Anura > Bufonidae > Bufo > Bufo bufo. The sequence continues at coordinate 395,457,316 of NC_053390.1, forward strand.
AACTTCATTGTGAAGTCAATTGTACCTGAAAAAGGGTCCAGAACGGCCCTGAAAAGCATAGTCCATATATTCTACCTACATTTCTTGTTTCTATTTTCATTTTCTCTATTTATTGATACAAATTGTGCAATATTGCCTAAATATAAAGAAAATCCTTCTGCACAGTTCAAGTCTGGTTTCCGGTGGCAGCCTCATCATAGGGATGTTTTGCTATCAGTTACATACTATGAATTAGAAAACACAAATTAAGTTATTTTTCAGGTGAAACTGAAAAAAGAACACATACTTCCTCCCTTGTTTTTTGGGGTTTGTATTTACACTTTTTGTTTTGTGAGCAAAAAAAGACATGTTCATTTTATTCTGCAGGACAGTACAAATAACGCAAGACCAAATTTATATACTTTTTATTATGCTTTAAAAAAATAAGATCTTTGAAAAAGAAATAGTCACCAGTCACCAAACGTCTAACTTTTTATGTTTCTATCTACAGAGCTGTGTGATGACTTGCTTTTGTGGGCTGGGCTATAACAACTATGTATTAAGAAATCTGTCAGTGCAGACATACTGCATTTAGATTTACAAAATGGAAATCAAGGGGAATAGTTAAGATATGTGGAACCAATAAAATCAATATTGATTCACTATTTGTCTTTAAAGAGGTTTCCAGGGCTTGAAAAAGATGGCTACTTTCTTCTAAAAACATCACCTAACCTGTCCATAGGTTGTGTGTAGTATTACAGCTCAATCTCAAATACTTCCACTGAGCTGCAGTACGAGGCACAACCCATGGATAGGTGTGGGGCTGTTTTTGGAATAAAGCAGCCATATTTTCACCATGTTGTATTAGAACAAGAAACACATTTTGGTAAAGGATCACGGTTATAAAGCCCATGAATAGTTTAGCTCTCGCTACTTCTGCTTGACTGATAAAGAGATTTCAGGTTCGAAGAACCACATTTTTAGCCTTTTACATTTATTTAGTGCAATTCAATTATTTCTATTGCATGTAGAGGCTAAACTTGTCTCTATTGCTGAGTTAGTGAATCTGCATCATTTTACTTTTCCTACTAACATGTTGAGGCTGCCAAAAAATCTTTGAATGCTTCCTCTCTCCTTCACTCTTTCCACATGGGTCACCTGACCTTCTCAAATCTATACTGAGAGCAGAGACACCCTGCAAATAAATGACAAACTCTACAATTTCACATGTACACCTACACTCGCCAACCATTCAAGCTGTGATGAATTGTCATCATTTTAAAAGTTATTTTATTTGGCTACATGGCTTGTTTGATGTTGCAGCCTTAACCATTCCAGAAATGTGTCAATGAGCAGCAACAGGTAGCTTTGCCTCCTCAAATAATAGTCACTGAAAATACTGCTTGTGAGGTTCTACAATGTCATAATAGAATATAAAATGTTATCTATTAATTACTTTTGAGAGTGTAACATATTTAAAAATTTTTATTCTGACAGCAATGTTAATTTTTATCTATTAGGGAATTTTGTCTAATTTTAGCCTTTCCTTACTAAATGTCCCTGTGTATTTTATCTGCTGCCAACACTGATTGCTAGTAACCCTGCATTCATCTCTCTTCCCATCAACACCCCTGGTTAGCTAGTAAGTGCTGGGAAGAAAAAGGGTAGTGGGCTACCAGCAATCAGTACTGACAGTAAATATACTTTGTCCCTCTATGTAGGACTTTACTGACAGTTCTGATCGCTTGCAGCCCAATCCACTCAATCTTCCTGGTGCCTCCCTGGTTAGTTAACTGCTAGGAAGAGAGGAGTGGGGCTACCAGAGAACAGCACTGACAGTGTACTTTGTATCTGTATGTAGCCATTACTGTAAATGCTGATCGCTGGCAGCACAGTTCCCCTCAATCTTCTTGCAGCCTCCTTGATCATTTAAGTGCTGGGAAGAAGGAGAGGAGTGAAGCTACCGGCGATCAGGGCTGACTACTTTGTCCATCTATGTAGCAATTACTGTCAATGCTGATCACTGGCGGCCTGCTCCCCTCATTCTTCCTGGTGCCTCCCTGTTTAGTTAATTGCTAGGAAGAAAGAGAGGAGTGGGACTACCAGTGATCAGTGCTGACAGTGCACTTTGTCCCTCTATCTAAACCCTACTGTCAATGCTGATCGCTGGCAGGCCTGCTCCCCTCTATTTTCCCCAAAACATTTTTTTCCTGGTTAGTTAGTAAGGGCTGCAAAAATAGAAAATGGATAGAAGAGAGAGGGGCTATCAGTGAACAGCACTGACAGTAAATCTACTATGTGTCTGTATGTAGCACACTGGGAAGGCAGTCCCATTCCCCTCTATATCCCATGTATGTCCCCGGTTAGTTAGTATGTGCTGAGAAGTTAGAGGAGAGTGGTTCTGCTGCATCTATCCAGCAGAAATCTGTTAATGAATGGAGGAAACTTATTCCTTATTATCTGTCAGAACTCCTATTAATATGGAGCACATTGATTTGGGGCACATAAATTCCACAATAAGATCCTTCCTCAGCTACCTTAAGGTTAAATTACAAATAAATCTTAAAATCATACATACTTGTTAGAATGTTGGTAACTCAGTGTACCCAGATGTGAGCAGTGCATGCACAGTCGGCATCTGCTCTGCTCAGGTAGCAGCAGCAGAGCCTCTTCACTTGTGCTGTGACTAGGAGCAATGGCACAGACGCTAGATTGACAAAGCTAGGTGAGATGTCCGGCCCGGTCAATCAAAGGGGAAAGGGTTCTTTAACAACAATGCCAGCTCCTTGAGATTCAATTAGGCAGATTTTTGAACAAATTTGACTTGTATGAATAGATTCACTCATCATTACTGTTGAATTTCGCTAAAAAGAAACCAATGCCTAAAGGTGCATTTACATGGCCCGAGCATCAGGGCAGATTACCTGGAGCGACCATTCCTGCAAACTAAACACTCGTTCATCAGATGGTCTTATCGTTCATGCAGATACCACCGATCATGGGTTTCGGGCAGCAGATCATGCTGTCTAAACAGCGATTTGCTGCTCAGAAACCATAATTTAGTATGAGGATGAAGAATTGCAATAGCAGCCAACTGTCATGGAGGAACAGCTTCCTTCCCGACAATTGGCCGCTCAGTCTGCCCTTGAAAATGCAGCTTTGCTCTTTTCAAATTCATGTTTCAAAGGTATACAGTAGATCTAGAAATTAATGATGAAAAGAGACAATAGAGATGACTGCCAACAGTCAGTCTGGGGGATTTTCTGCATATTCCTGAAACAAACCGTTTTTCAGAAATCCCGCTGTTAGCACAGGGGTTGATAGGACCCTGTTACCAGCTTTATACTGCCCTCTATTAATGTTGTGTCACTGACTGTTTTCCTAGCAGTCATGGTCATACCTAAAGATGAGCGAATTTCTCCAAAATAAAATTCGGCCGGTTCGCCAAATTTTTCGAAAAAATTTGGTTCGATCCAAATTTATTTGTGGCGAATCTCGTTAAAAATGGCTATTTCCTGGCTGCAGAGAGCCTTTATAGTGGTGTAGAAGACTGTGCCTTGCAGTAACACGCATAGGTAGTCTGCTGTGGTAGTGAAACAATACTGTGAGTCAGTATGACATGCAGATGACAGGCATCACTCTTAGAATCACTGCACACTTCACTTATTTGGGCAGTTATGGGGCCAAAACTGACCAAATGACTCAAGTGTGAACTCAGCCTTACAGGTCAATGTTAGAGCATCAAGAAGAAGCGCACTCCTTTTACCCTGTTGGCAGCTGATTCCACATAGATGTCTACAGAACCTCTTCTATTAAATACTTATACAAGTAGAGCCCCCTGACAGAGTGGAGAGGGTGTCAGCAGTAAGTTTGTGTTGACATGAATGATTATTTTACCCTTCCTATGATCCATCAGAACAATAACCCACTAAAACGGAACCTGTATGTGGAGCATCCGCCTTCACTCGGTCAGCATTTAGTCAGTAATCCATCAGTATTGCTAGTGTCAAAAAAACTGTGGATCCAAAACAGAGATGACAGGTGAATGGAATATTTGCATGTCTGTGTTTTGTACCCACTCTTACTTTTTGCTACCAAGTCATAAGCCAATTCTGATGTAAAATAGGGACCATGTCATGCAGGCCTTACAGCTGTTACATAGACAGGATCAGTTGTGCGTCTCATTTTTCCTTCCTTTTGACAGATCAGAAGAAGGGTCAAATAAATGATGATGTCAGTCAGGCCAAAAGGCAAAATAGTGGCCCAGTCATGAAGTAGGGAGGGTGGGAACAGCATGAGAAGTTCACAGAGTGGCCCTATAACATAGTGGTGAGGTGGAAGCAGCATGAGGAGATCACAGAGTGGCCCAATGACAATGTGGAGGTGGCAGCAGAAGCATAAAGAGGCCACAGAGTGGCACAATGACAGAGAATGAAGGTGGCGGCAGCAGCAGCATCAGGAGGAGGACACAGGGTGGCACAATGACAGCGTGGAGGTGGCGGCAGCATCAGGAGGCCACAGAGTGGCACAATGAAGGAGTGTGGAGGTGGAAACAGCAGCAGCATTAGGAGAAGGCCACAGGGTGGCACAATGACAGTGTAGAGGTGGCAGCAACATGAGGAAACCACAGAATGACACCATGACAGAGTGTGGAGGTGTCAGCTTCTACCCCCGCACCCTGTCAGAGCAGCCATGGCAGAGGAACGTGAGCGCAGAGGGCCCCCCGGTCAGACTTGCGAGCGGATGGACAATGGCACAGATAGGCAGCAGCAAACTGACTACATAGGATGTCATTATAGTAGTTCAGTTTGTCCTCCCTCTCAGCATGTGTAAAAAAAAGGCCCCCATTTTGGATCGGTAGAGAGGGTCCAACAAGAAATCATCCCTCTGTTGAATGGTGACAATTCGGCTGTTACTATGCAAGCAATTGAGCATGCAATTTGTGCAAGTGACTCAGAGGGACTCCCTGCCTCCATATCCACTGCATACTGCCACGGTGTGCCTGGGTCATCTGCCTCGTCTTCCTCATCTACCTATTGCTCCTCCGTCTGCTCCTGCTTCTCCTCTCCTGTCACCTGTGTAGAAAAGCCACCCATTTTGCTAAACATTGCTTGTGCTCCAATGTTCTCCTCCTGCTCCAGTTCAGCCCCCACAGGGCTCATGTTGCCATGAGATCTAGGAACCATGTCTCCAGTCCCCTGACCAGCCAGATTTACCAGCATCTGTTCCAGGACATAAAGCAGTGGAATGACATCTTTAATCCCGTAGTCCTAATGACTGACAAATAACGTGACCTCCTCACAGGGTCTGAGCAAATGGCAGCTGTCACGCATGAGCTGCCACTGGCTGACATCGAAGTTACACAGGGGAGTACTCCTGTCCGCTTGGATCATCAATAAATCATTGATGGCCTTTCTCTGTTCGTATAGTCGGTCCAATATATGGAGGGTGGAATTCCAACAGGTGGAAACTTCGCATATCAGCCTATGTTGGGGGATGCCGCTGAAGCTCAAGGAGGGTGTGCTTTGCGGTGTATGAGAGGCTGGAGTGCATGCAAAGTTTCCTGGCCATTTTTAGGATGTCTTGCAGATGGGTGGAAGACTTCAGAAACCGCTTGACAACCAGATTGAACTTGTGTGCCATGCAGGGTGCATGAGTCAGCCCTCCTTGACGCAGCGCCAACCCCATGTTCTTCCCGTTGTCGGTCACCATGGTTCTGATTTTGAGTTGTCGCGGAGAAAGCCAGGATTCGATTTCTTGATGAAGGACACAGAGCAGTTTCTCCTCTGAGTGACTCTGTTCACCCAGGCAAATCAGGTGCAGAACAGCGTGACACCGCCATGCCTTGCACATGTGGTAGGCTGGAGAGGCACTGTGAATTGTCCCTGCAGTGGAGGCTGAGGACACGGTGGAGGATGAGGATGCAGAGGCGGACATTGTCGCAGGACCAACGGTGTGAGAACATGGAGGCGGAAGTGGTGTCACCTGATCAAGTTGCTGGTATGGCTGTGCAGGAACCACATTCACCCAGTGGGCCGTAAAGGACATGTATTGTCCCTGACTGTAGTTATATCTCCACACGTTGGCTCTGCCGTGCACTTTGGCAGACACCGACAGGCTCAAGGACTGGTCCACCTTCTGTTCTACATGTGTGTGCAAGTCTGGTACTGCCTTTTTGGCAAAGAAATGACGTCTTGTGAATCTCCACCTCGGCTCGGCACAATCCATCAGTTCTTTGAAAGGTGCAGAGTCCACCACTTGGAAAGGGAGAAGAGACTGCAGCACCAGCAACTTGGCCAGGAGCACATTCAGCTTCTGTGCTGTTGGATGAGTGCACGCATATTGTTGTCTCTTGGCAATCTCTTTGGTGATCGATTGCTGATAGAATGACTGACGAGGAGCAGGAGCAGGAGCATGAGGAACAGCAGATGATGAAAAGGACACACAGCTCTCTTCGGCTGAGGTGGTGGAGACTTGACTGCCTGAAATCGGGTATGTGCCACCGGGTTGCTGTGGCAGGCTGGACCACCACATCGGAGCCACAGTTCTCACAGGCCGCTTTATGGTGACGCTGCATATGTTGACGCAGGGCTATGTTGCCAACATTGATACACTGGCCACGCTTCACCTTCTGCCCACAGATTCAACAAATGGCCATGTTCACCTCCTCCAGCGGCTTAACAAAAAACTGCCACACCGCCCAGTAGGTGATTTTACCCCCAACACTCGACGCTGACTGACTGCTACCGCTGCTGCTTCCGTGAACCCCTGCAGCACTACTTTCCAGGCAGGTAGGCTCCTGCAAGCGGGTGGTCTACCCCGGGCACGTTTGGCTCCCGACCTCCCACTGCTGCCACCCTGCTGACTAAGGGAACAGAAAAGGACAGAAGCAGGTTGAGGACGGGTGAGGGCACAGAGCCTGCTCCGGGGCCATGCCAACTAAGGGTTGTGTCTGACAAACCCACCGACTCTTGGCTGGGGGTGTCTGATGTCACTTGGGACGAAGTGGATGACCGAGTCAACTATTAAATAACCGCTGGGTTGCTGGTCAAGACACAACTGCTAGATGACACCAGGAGCTCAGGCCTCTGGCTGCGACTCCTGCTACCACGCCCCCTTACTCTGCTGTGACCAGTGCTTGCGCCAGAAACATTTAGGCCTCTGCCACTCCCCTGTGCAGGGCCTGGCACTTCTCTGTCTGACATACTGTTAGATCAAAGAAATAAATAAAAAGGAAATTAAAACACCCCAAAAAATTCAGTAATTTTCTCACTTTACCGCACAACGGCTAATAAGCCATTTTTTGCCACTAATACACCCCAAAAAGGGCTTTAGAACATATAACTGCACTGCTGAATGGTAAATATTTTTTTCCACTTATACATGCCACAAAAGGCTTTAAGACATATAATTGCACCGCTGAACAGCAAATAATATACACTCACCTAAAGAATTATTAGGAACACTTGTTCTATTTCTCATTAATGCAATTATCTAGTCAACTAATCACATGGCAGTTGCTTCAATACATGTAGGGTTGTGGTCCTGGTCAAGACAATCTCCTGAACTCCAAACTGAATGTCAGAATGGGAAGGAAAGGTGATTTAAGCAATTTTGAGCGTGGCATGGTTGTTGGTGCCAGACGAGCCGGTCTGAGTATTTCACAATCTGCTCAGTTACTGGTATTTTCACGCACAACCATTTCTAGGGTTTACAAAGAATGGTGTGAAAAGGGAAAAACATCCAGTATGCGGCAGTCCTGTGGGCGAAAATGCCTTGTTGATGCTAGAGGTCAGAGGAGAATGGGCCGACTGATTCAAGCTGATAGAAGAGCAACGTTGACTGAAATAACCACTCGTTACAACCAAGGTATGCAGCAAAGCATTTGTGAAGCCACAACACGCACAACCTTGAGGCGGATGGGCTACAACAGCAGAAGACCCCACCGGGTACCACTCATCTCCACTACAAATAGGAAAAAGAGGCTACAATTTGCACGAGCTCACCAAAATTGGACTGTTGAAGACTGGAAAAATGTTGCCTGGTCTGATGAGTCTCGATTTCTGTTGAGACATTCAAATGGTAGAGTCCGAATTTGGCGTAAACAGAATGAGAACATGTATCCATCATGCTTTGCTACCACTGTGCAGGCTGGTGGTGGTGGTGTAATGGTGTGGGGGATGTTTTCTGGGCACACTTTAGACCCCTTAGTGCCAATTGGCCATTGTTTAAATGCCACGGGCTACCTGAGCATTGTTTCTGACCATGTCCATCCCTTCATGACCACCATGTACCCATCCTCTGATGGCTACTTCCAGCAGGATAATGCACCGTCACAAAGCTCGAATCATTTCAAATTGGTTTCTTGAACATGACAATGAGTTCACTGTACTAAAATGGCCCCCACAGTCACCAGATCTCAACCCAATAGAGCATTTTTGGGATGTGGTGGAACGGGAGCTTCGTGCCCTGGATGTGCATCCCTCAAATCTCCATCAACTGCAAGATGCTATCCTATCAATATGGGCCAACATTTCTAAAGAATGCTATCAGCACCTTGTTGAATCAATGCCACATAGAATTAAGGCAGTTCTGAAGGCAAAAGGGGGTCCAACATCGTATTAGTATGGTGTTCCTAATAATTCTTTAGGTGAGTGTATTTTTTTTTTGCCACTAATACACGCCAAAAAGGGCTTTAGAACATATAACTGCACTGCTGAATGGCAAATATATATATCTGTTTTGCCACTAATACACGCCAAATAGGGTTTTAGAATATATAACTGCAACGCTGAACAGCAAATATATATATTTTTTGCCACTAATACACGCTAAAAAGGGCTGTAATTTTCTCACTTCACTACACAACTGCAAATGCTTTTTTTGTGCCACTAATACATACAAAAAAGTGCTTTAGAGCATATAACTGCACCGCTGTTCAGCAAATTTATAGTTTTTAGCCACTTAGGCTACTTTCACACTAGTGTCGGGGCTCCGCTTGTGAGTTCCGTTTGAAGGGTCTCACAAGCGGCCCCGAACGCATCCGTCCAGCCCCAATCCATTCTGAGTGGATGCGGATCCGCTCAGAATGCATCAGTCTGGCAGCGTTCAGCCTCCGCTCCGCTCAGCAGGCGGACACCCGAACGCTGCTTGCAGCGTTCGGGTGTCCGCCTGGCCGTGCGGAGGCAAACGGATCCGTCCAGACTTACAATGTAAGTCAATGGGGACGGATCCGTTTGAAGTTGACACAATATGGCTCAATTTTCAAACGGATCCGTCCCCCATTGACTTTCAATGTAAAGTCTGGACGGATCCGTCTGAACAACTTTCAGACTTAGAATTTTTTCTAAACTATAATGCAGACGGATCCGTTCTGAATTGATCCAAACGTCTGCATTATAGGAGAGCATCCGTCTGTGCAGACACCAGACGGATCCTCTCTGAACGCTAGTGTGAAAGTAGCCTAAAACACGCCAAAAAGGGCTGTCATTTTCTCACTTCACCACACAACGGCAAATCCTTTTTTTTGTGCCACTGATACACGCCAAAAAGCGCTTTAGAACATATAACTGCACTGCTAAACGGCAAATATTTATTTTCACTTATACACGCCACAAAAGGCTTTAATACATATAATTGCACCGCTGAACGGCAAATAATATACTGTATATTTTTTTGCCACTAATACACGCCAAAAAGGGCTTTAGAACATATAACTGCACTGCTAAACGGCAAATATATATTTTTTTGCCACTAATATACACCAAAAAGGGCTTTAGAATATATCACTGTACCTATGAACGGCAAATAATATATATTTTTTTGCCACTAATACACGCTAAAAAAGGGCTTTAGAACATATAACTACATCGCTCGCTGAACGGCAACTAATATATATCTATTTTGCCACTAATACATGGCAAAAAGGGCTTTAGAACATATAACTGCACCGTTGAACGGCAAATAATATATATTTTTTTTGCCACTAATACACTCCAAAAAAGGGCTTTAGAACATATAACTACATCGCTGAACGGCAACTAATAAATATTTTGTTTGCCACTAATACACGCCAAAAAGGGCTTTAGATCATATCACTGCACCTCTGAACGGCAAATAATATAGATTTTTTTCCCACTAATACACGCCAGAAAGGGCTTTAGAACATATAACTGCACCGTTGAATGGCAAATAATATATATTTTTTTGCCACTAATACATGCCAAAAAAGGGCTTTAGAACATATAACTGCATCGTTGAACGGCAAATAATATTTTTTTTTAGCACTAATACACGCCAAAAAGGGCTTTAGAACATATAACTACAGTACATCTCTGAAAGGAAAATAATATATATTTTTTTGCCACTGATACAAGCCAAAAAAGGGCTTTAGAACATATAACTGCACCACTGAACGGCAAATAATATATATTTTTTTGCCACTAATACAAGCCAAAAAATGCTTTAGGATATACAGTATAACTGCACCGCACAAGGGCAAATGTAAAATCCTGAAGTATGTCACTAAAACTCTTTCTCCCCGCTGCAACATGTCAGGTGCATATGTATTGTCATCTTGTGTAGTCTAACTGTGCATTTCCATTATGTGTATTTTCCAAGCCTGTTATATACATATTTTCTGTCATTTCCATGTACACCAGCAGGTGGCAGCAATGTGTTTAGTTCAGTTTAGCATATCTAGACTGGAATAGTACATTCCAATCAAGCTCCCCCCCCCTCTTTGAGGAGGAGTGGAATGTTCCCACATCCTACCTCATGGGGAGGAAAGGAAGTTTAGTTAGTGTGTACCAGCCCCCTCCTAGGGGAAGGCTGTGTTGGTAGGAGCTCCCAGAAACAGGGATCCCAACCTAGGATCCAAGCCTCGGCTGAGGCCCAGGATCACCCTTCTCAGCCCGAGTCATCTTCCTCAGCTGGTTGACTAGGAGAACCGGGACCGTGCTTTGGTTTTCAGTAGAGCGGGGGGTCGGGTTCCTCCAGGACAACTATTCCGGCACCGAAGTATTTGTAGGCCGGCGCTCTGTCAAATGAATTACTTGCCCCAGGCCAGGCACAACCTTTATGTGGGGGACCAGATCGAATATACCCCTATGCGGTCCCTACAAGGACTCTTTGTGGCTGGTGTCACTCTGCTGGACAAACCGCTTATTCCTGCCATAACCCCAGAGACCTGGCAGAAGGATCCAGGCTCTGCGGGCAGGGTCCGTTGTCTTCAAGAAACCCCCGATGGCCGTATGCAGTTCAGAGAGAAGCCCCAACCTGAACCTGCACCGCTTATCCCATACTTGTCACCACCGCCAACCCTGAGGGTAGGGCAGATTAACAATTCTGTCCTGACCTTCAATCTTAAGGTCCAGCCCTGCATCATGCCACCATACCTCCTGCCCTGGAAGCAGCCTCAACAATCTGCTTCAGCTTTACCAGAGCCCCTGCAGCCAGAAGTGTTATCACCTCCTGTATCGGCTGGAGATCCCGGGCTGCAGCGTGTCACGGCTGCCTTTTCAAGATTGTCCGCCCAACCAGTACCCAGAGCCACCAGTAGAGGGCAGTGGTGCACTACAACAAATGCAACAATGAGCTACCATCAGAGGCTGGAACAAACTCTGATGAGATTCAGCAGCTCCAGCAGCGATGAGGAGCTGGACACCTTCCTGTAAGGTGTCCCACTAAAGAGAATCAACAGTGACATTGTTCGGGAGCCACGCCATGGACTGATTACCTGACGGGTGAGGACCTGTTTGGCCTTTGTGTACAATTTTAACATTTTGTGTTTCAGGTTGCCAGTGTTGTCCTCATCCAGATGGTCATGCTAGTTAGGACTCCCCCCATCAGCACTTAACCCCCTCATGTCCAAGTTAACAGTTTTATCCCCTTTCTCAGGTTACCTGATAGCCTGCTGCTATTATATAAACATTTTAACCCTTTGGATTACAATTAACTTTTAACTCTGTGGATTACAATGGACTTTTTATCAGTTTCCAGAGGATTCTACTACAAGCACTTCCAGGAAAAAGGACTCAAGTTATTGTTGAGCCTATCCTTGCCTTAATAAATTGCACTTTATTATATAAAATGTTTTATTGCAACATAAAAGCTTGCATCCAATTCCATGCTATTTGATAATATTTCATTATTGTACCAGTTTACAGTTATGTAATGTTCAAGATGACCTGCCCATTGTGTGTATTATCCTTCTAGGTGCCGCAATGTGAATTTATGCACTGTTTATGATGATTACACTTAACCATTGCACTTAACAAAAATGTAGCAACTTACTTAAAGTGTGCCTTTTTACATACTAATGGCCTACACCCGGTGATATATACCCATAGGTACCCAGGGTAGGACCAAGTGGTAAGTCCAGGCAGGTCCAGATTACTTCACAGGTACCCCTGCTGCTTTGGGAATCGTTAGAAGCCCTAGGCTGCTCCTTCCCGCTTGTTAAATGTTCAGGATTGTTCCCATCCTGAGGTGTCTCATTTCCAGGAACGCACAGGATTAAAGACCCTCCTCCTGTGACTTGCCAGAAGATACGGAGATGATACATACCTCCCCTTCTGAGCCTTTTGCCTAAGGTATGGTACCTCAAGCATTAGAGCCTTACTTTAGCTTCCTCTTAGTCATCATAGTGATCGTGCTACAAGCCAAATTTCTTCAGGCTATGGTGCAGGGAAGGGAATACAGGATAAAGCCACCCTTTCATTTGCGGGCATTCCATTACATAATGGTGGGATTACGGAGTAAAGACACCCCCATGCTTTCTTTGATGTCAACAGCGCTAAAGACATACAAAGTCAGTCAGTAAAGGTTTTGCTTTGTGCAGTATTTAGGTTACCTGGTTATACCAAGAGAAGGAAACTGTGTGTTGGACACCTTACTTTAGCGGGCAGGAACCTCGAGAAAGCCGTTTCATGTTTTGTCTATGTATGTCATTATATGTAATTCACGCAGCACTTTGTATTTTATTGGGTACCCAGAGCTGATTCCTCCACCCTCCTAAGCATACGCCGAGGACGGCTTCACTTAAAGTAAGCGGGTATGTAACATCCTGAAGTATGTCACTAAAACTCTTTCTCCCCGCTGCAACATGTCAGGTGCATATGTATTGTCATCTTGTGTAGTCTAACTGTGCATTTCCATTATGTGTATTTTCCAAGCCTGTTATATACATATTTGTTCTCATTTCCATGTACACCAGCAGGTGGCAGCAATGTGTTTAGTTCAGTTTAGCATATCTAGACTGGAATAGTACATTCCAATCTAGCTCCCCCCCTCTTTGAGGAGGAGTGGAATGTTCTCACATCCTACCTCATGAGGAGAAAAGGAAGTTTAGTTAGTGTGTACCAGCGCCCTCCTAAGGGAAGACTGTGTTGGTAGGAGCTCCCAGAAACAGGGATCCCAACCTAGGATCCAAGCCTCGGCTGAGGCCCAGGATCACCCTTCCCAGCCTGAGTCAGCTTCCTCAGCTGGTTGACAAACAAGCAGCCATCTCCAGAACTAAAGATCTCCAGGAAGAAACCATCATACCCTGCGAGCAGTCCTGTGAGTACTTATCCAAAGACCAGGAGAAGCCAAATTCCTCCTTCAGCTAGTCAGGCCCATATCAAGCAGACTACAGACAGAGCAGAAGACAGATACCTGCCAGTTCTACTAGGCATATGATAAGAAGCAGAATATATATAGATTCCTGCCACATATTGCCAATACCTGCTGGGACCCAAGACTATTGCTGTATCTTGTATGGATTCAAAGCTGCATTAAGTAAAGACGAGTTGGATTATATTTCCTGTCTGGATTGCATTCATTCCTCAATTACTCCTACTGACCACACTCCATTTTATTGCAAGTGAGCCAGGATCCAGGAGTCCAGCCGTACCAAGGTAGGAGACTCCGTTGACACAATACCTACTACACAGAGACATTATCCCCCTCTGGCATTCCTCACCTGGTACGTGAGCTATAACATCTTAAAGGGCCCTGTTACAGTACCTGCGCAAGCTGCAATTGGCGTCACGAATAGAGTTGAGCGAACACCTGGATGTTCGGGTTCGAGAAGTTCGGCCGAACTTCCCGGAAATGTTCGTGTTCGGGATCCAAACCCGACCCGAACTTCGTCCCGAACCCGAACCCCATTGAAGTCACCCGAACTTTTCGGCACTAAAAAGGATGTAAAACAAATGAATAAAAATAAAAAAAATAAAAATTAATTAATATCAATTGGACAGAGGTCCCATAGCAGAGAATCTGGCTTCACGTCAGCAGAGAATCAGTCTCTTCATGCCATAGCAGAGAATCTGGCTTCATGTCAGCAGAGAATCAGTCTCTTCATGCCATAGCAGAGAATCTGGCTTCATGTCAGCAGAGAATCAGTCTTCATGTCATAGCAGAGATTCAGGCTTCACGTCACTCACCACTGGAACAGGCCACTGTCACATATTTAGGCCCCGGCACCCAGACAGAGGAGAGAGGTCCCGTAACAGAGAATCTGGCTTCATGTCAGCACAGAATCTGTCTTCATGTCATAGCAGAGAATCAGGCTTCATGTCACCCACCACTGGAAGAGGCCACTGTCACATATTTAGGCCCAGGCACCCAGGCAGAGGAGAGAGGTCACGTAACAGAGAATCTGGCTTCATGTCAGCACAGAATCAGTCTTCATGTTATAGCAGAGAATCAGGCTTCACGTCACCCACCACTGGAAGAGGCCACTGTCACACATTTAGGCCCTGGCACCCAGACAGAGGAGAGAGGTCCCGTAACAGAGATTCAGGCTTCATGTCAGCAGAGAATCAGTCTTCATGTCATAGCAGAGAATCAGGCTTCACATCACCCACCACTGGAACAGGCCACTGTCACATATTTAGGCCCAGGCACCCAGGCAGAGGAGAGAGGTCCCGTAGCAGAGAATCTGGCTTCATGTCAGCACAGAATCAGTCTTCATGTTATAGCAGAGAATCAGGCTTCACGTCACCCACCACTGGAACAGGCCACTGTCACATATTTAGGCCCCGGCACCCAGACAGAGGAGAGAGGTCCCGTAACAGAGAATCTGGCTTCATGTCAGCACAGAATCAGTCTTCATGTCATAGCAGAGAATCAGGCTTCACGTCACCCACCACTGGAACAGGCCACTGTCACATATTTAGGCCCCGGCACCCAGACAGAGGAGAGAGGTCCCGTAACAGAGAATCTGGCTTCATGTCAGCACAGAATCAGTCTTCATGTCATAGCAGAGAATCAGGCTTCACGTCACCCACCACTGGAAGAGGCCACTGTCACACATTTAGGCCCAGGCACCCAGACAGAGGAGAGAGGTCCCGTAACAGAGAATCTGGCTTCATGTCAGCACAGAATCAGTCTTCATGTCATAGCAGAGAATCAGGCTTCACGTCACCCACCACTGGAACAGGCCACTGTCACACATTTAGGCCCCGGCACCCAGACAGAGGAGAGGTTCATTCAACTTTGGGTTGCCCCGCAATATAATGGTAAAATGAAAATAAAAATAGGATTGAATGAGGAAGTGCCCTGGAGTACAATAATATATTGTTAAGGGGAGGTAGTTAATGTCTAATCTGCACAAGGGATGGACAGGTCCTGTGGGATCCATGCCTGGTTCATTTTTATGAACGTCAGCTTGTCCACATTGGCTGTAGACAGGCGGCTGCGTTTGTCTGTAATGACGCCCCCTGCCGTGCTGAATACACGTTCAGACAAAACGCTGGCCGCCGGGCAGGCCAGCACCTCCAATGCATAAAAGGCTAGCTCTGGCCACGTGGACAATTTGGAGACCCAGAAGTTGAATGGGGCCGAACCATCAGTCAGTACGTGGAGGGGTGTGCACAGGTACTGTTCCACCATGTTAGTGAAATGTTGCCTCCTGCTAACACGTTCCGTATCAGGTGGTGGTGCAGTTAGCTGTGGCGTGGTGACAAAACTTTTCCACATCTCTGCCATGCTAACCCTGCCCTCAGAGGAGCTGGCCGTGACACAGCTGTGTTGGCGACCTCTTGCTCCTCCTCTGCCTTCGCCTTGGGCTTCCACTGGTTCCCCTGTGACATTTGGGAATGCTCTCAGTAGCGCGTCTACCAACGTGCGCTTGTACTCGCGTATCTTCCTATCACGCTCCAGTGTAGGAAGTAAGGTGGGCACATTGTCTTTGTACCGGGGATCCAGCAGGGTGGCAACCCAGTAGTCCGCAAATGTTAAAATGTGGGCAACTCTGCTGTCGTTGCGCAGGCACTGCAGCATGTAGTCGCTCATGTGTGCCAGGCTGCCCAGAGGTAAGGACAAGCTGTCCTCTGTGGGAGGCGTATCGTCATCGTCCTGTGTTTCCCCCCAGCCATGCACCAGTGATGGGCCCGAGCTGCTTTTAGGTGCCACCCCGCTGTGAACATGCTTCATCCTCATCCTCCTCCACCTCCTCCTCATCCTCGTCCTCCTCGTCCTCCAGTAGTGGGCCCTGTCTGGCCACATTTGTACCTGGCCTCTGCTGTTGCAAAAAACCTCCCTCTGAGTCACTTCGAAGAGACTGGCCTGAAATTGCTAAAAATTACCCCTCTTCCTCCTCTTCCTCCTGGGCCACCTCCTCTTCCATCATCGCCCTAAGTGTTTTCTCAAGGAGACATAGAAGTGGTATTGTAACGCTGATAACGGCGTCATCGCCACTGGCCATGTTGGTGGAGTACTCGAAACAGCGCAACAGGGCACACAGGTCTCGCATGGAGGCCCAGTCATTGGTGGTGAAGTGGTGCTGTTCCGCAGTGCGACTGACCCGTGCGTGCTGCAGCTGAAACCCCACTATGGCCTGCTGCTGCTCGCACAGTCTGTCCAGCATGTGCAAGGTGGAGTTCCACCTGGTGGGCACGTCGCATATGAGGCGGTGACCGGGAAGGCCGAAGTTACGCTGTAGCGCAGACAGGCGAGCAGCGGCAGGGTGTGAATGCCGGAAGCGCGAACAGACGGCCGCACTTTATGCAGCAGCTCTGACATGTCGGGGTAGTTGCGAATGAACTTCTGCACCACCAAATTCAGCACATGCGCCAGGCAAGGGATGTGCGTCAAGCCGGCTAGTCCCAGAGCTGCAACGAGATTTTGCCCATTATCGCACACCACCAGGCCGGGCTTGAGGTTCAGCGGCAGCAACCACTCGTCGGTCTGTTGTTCAATACCCCGCCACAACTCCTGCGCGGTGTGGGGCCTGTCCCCCAAACATATGAGTTTCAGAATCGCCTGCTGACGTTTACCCCGGGCTGTGCTGAAGTTGGTGGTGAAGGTGTGTGGCTGACTGGATGAGCAGGTGGAAGAAGAGGAGGAGGAAGCCGAGTAGGAGGAGGAGGCAACAGGAGGCAAAGAATGATGCCCTGCGATGCTTGGCGGCGGAAGGACGTGCGCCAAACAGCTCTCCGCCTGGGGCCCAGCCGCCACTACATTTACCCAGTGTGCAGTTAGGGAGATATAGCGTCCCTGGCCGTGCTTACTGGTCCACGTATCTGTGGTTAGGTGGACCTTGCCACAGATGGCGTTGCGCAGTGCACACTTGATTTTATCGGACACTTGTTTGTGCAGGGAAGGCACGGCTCTCTTGGAGAAGTAGTGGCGGCTGGGAACAACATACTGTGGGACAGCAAGCGACATGAGCTGTTTGAAGCTGTCTGTGTCCACCAGCCTAAATGACAGCATTTCATAGGCCAGTAGTTTAGAAATGCTGGCATTCAGGGCCAGTGATCGTGGGTGGCTAGGTGGGAATTTACGCTTTCTCTCAAATGTTTGTGAGATGGAGAGCTGAACGCTGCCGTGTGACATGGTTGAGATGCTTGGTGACGCAGGTGGTGGTGTTGGTGGTACATCCCATGTTTGCTGGGCGGCAGGTGCCAACGTTCCTCCAGAGGCGGAGGAAGAGGCCGAGGCTGCAGCAGCAGAAGAGGCCGAGGCGGCAGCAGCAGAAGAGGTAGCAGGGGGAGCCTGAGTGACTTCCTTGTTTTTAAGGTGTTTACTCGACTGCAGTTCATGCAGGTGCCTGGTCATGCAGGTTGTGCTAAGGTTCAGAACGTTAATGCCTCGCTTCAGGCTCTGATGGCACAGCGTGCAAACCACTCGGGTTTTGTCGTCAGCACATTGTTTGAAGAAGTGCCATGCCAGGGAACTCCTTGAAGCTGCCTTTGGGGTGCTCGGTCCCAGATGGCAGCGGTCAGTAGCAGGCGGAGTCTCTTGGCGGCGGGTGTTCTGATTTTGCCCACTGCTCCCTCTTTTGCTACGCTGTTGGCTCGGTCTCACCACTGCCTCTTCCTCCGAACTGTGAAAGTCAGTGGCACGACCTTCATTCCATGTGGGGTCTAGGACCTCATCGTCCCCTGCATCGTCTTCCACCCAGTCTTGATCCCTGACCTCCTGTTCAGTCTGCACACTGCAGAAAGATGCAGCAGTTGGCACCTGTGTTTCGTCATCATCAGAGACGTGCTGAGGTGGTATTCCCATGTCCTCATCATCAGGAAACATAAGTGGTTGTGCGTTAGTGCATTCTATCTCTTCCACCCCTGGGGAAGGGCTAGGTGGATGCCCTTGGGAAACCCTGGCAGCAGAGTCTTCAAACAGCATAAGAGACTGCTGCATAACTTGAGGCTCAGACAGTTTCCCTGATATGCATGGGGGTGATGTGACAGACTGATGGGCTTGGTTTTCATGCGCCATCTGTGTGCTTTCTGCAGAAGACTGGGTGGGAGATAATGTGAACGTGCTGGATGCACTGTCGGCCACCCAATTGACTAATGCCTGTACCTGCTCAGGCCTTACCATCCTTAGAACGGCATTGGGCCCCACCAAATATCCCTGTAAATCCTGGCGGCTACTGGGACCTGAGGTAGTTGGTACACTAGGACATGTGGCTGTGGCAGAACGGCCACGTCCTCTCCCAGCACCAGAGGGTCCACTAACACCACCACGACCATGTCCACGTCCGCGTCCCTTACTAGATGTTTTCCTCATTGTTCCCGTTCACCACAATTTAGAAAATGGCAAATTTGGGAATACTTTTTCAACCCAGAACAAAAACTGTGCTTTTACGGTCACTATAAATAATTTGACCAGCTAAAACAGTACTGATTTGGAGGAATATAAATGTCAGGGCTATTTTTTAGGCGCTGTGTGACAGGTATACCTTTAATCACAGAATTAGACTTGTATCTGCACTGTAGCGTGTGTGTTAAGTTTTTCAGAATGACACTATAAGCACCTTGAATCTAATATACCCTTTTTGGGATAGATTTAAAGTAGGCCTGATATAGCAGAAACTACTAATTTAGAAAATGGCAAATTTGGGAATACTTTTTCAACCCAGAACAAAAACTGTGCTTTTCCGGTCACTACAAATAACTTGACCAGCTAAAACAGTACTAATTTGGAGGAATATAAATGTCAGGGCTATTTTTTAGGCGCTGTGTGACAGGTATACCTTTAATCACAGAATTAGACTTGTATCTGCACTGTAGCGTGTGTTAAGTTTTTCAGATTGACACTATCAGCACCTTGAATGTAATATACCCTTTTTGGGATAGATTTAAAGTAGGCCTGATATAGCAGAAACTACCAATTTAGAAAATGGCAAATTTGGGAATAGTTTTTCAACCCAGAACAAAAACTGTGCTTTTACGGTCTCTACAAATAATTTGACCAGCTAAAACAGTACTAATTTGGAGGAATATAAATGTCAGGGCTATTTTTTAGGCGCTGTGTGACAGGTATACCTTTAATCACAGAATTAGACTTGTATCTGCACTGTAGCGTGTGTTAAGTTTTTCAGATTGACACTATCAGCACCTTGAATGTAATATACCCTTTTTGGGATAGATTTAAAGTAGGCCTGATATAGCAGAAACTACCAATTTAGAAAATGGCAAATTTGGGAATAGTTTTTCAACCCAGAACAAAAACTGTGCTTTTACGGTCTCTACAAATAATTTGACCAGCTAAAACAGTACTGATTTAGAGGAATATAAATGTCAGGGCTATTTTTTAGGCGCTGTGTGACAGGTATACCTTTAATCACAGAATTAGACTTGTATCTGCACTGTAGCGTGTGTTAAGTTTTTCAGAATGACACTATCAGCACCTTGAATGTAATATACCCTTTTTGGGATAGATTTAAAGTAGGCCTGATATAGCAGAAACTACCAATTTAGAAAATGGCAAATTTGGGAATAGTTTTTCAACCCAGAACAAAAACTGTGCTTTTACGGGCTCTACAAATAATTTGACCAGCTAAAACAGTACTGATTTAGAGGAATATAAATGTCAGGGCTATTTTTTAGGCGCTATGTGACAGGTATACCTTTAATCACAGAATTAGACTTGTATCTGCACTGTAGCGTGTGTGTTAAGTTTTTCAGAATGACACTATCAGCACCTTGAATCTAATATACCCTTTTTGGGATAGATTTAAAGTAGGCCTGATATAGCAGAAACTACCAATTTAGAAAATGGCAAATTTGGGAATACTTTTTCAACCCAGAACAAAAACTGTGCTTTTACGGTCACTACAAATAACTTGACCAGCTAAAACAGTACTGATTTAGAGGAATATAAATGTCAGGGCTATTTTTTAGGCGCTGTGTGACAGGTATACCTTTAATCACAGAATTAGACTTGTATCTGCACTGTAGCATGTATGTTAAGTTTTTCAGAATGACACTATCAGCACCTTGAATCTAATATACCCTTTTTGGGATAGATTTAAAGTAGGCCTGATATGGCAGAAACTACCAACTTAGAAAATGGCAAATTTGGGAATACTTTTTCAACCCAGAACAAAAACTGTGCTTTTACGGTCACTACAAATAATTTGACCAGCTAAAACAGTACTGATTTAGAGGAATATAAATGTCAGGGCTATTTTTTAGGCGCTGTGTGACAGGTATACCTTTAATCACAGAATTAGACTTGTATCTGCACTGTAGCGTGTGTGTTAAGTTTTTCAGAATGACACTATCAGCACCTTGAATCTAATATACCCTTTTTGGGATAGATTTAAAGTAGGCCTGATATAGCAGAAACTACTAATTTAGAAAATGGCAAATTTGGGAATACTTTTTCAACCCAGAACAAAAACTGTGCTTTTGCGGTCACTACAAATAACTTGACCAGCTAAAACAGTACTGATTTGGAGGAATAAAAATGTCAGGGCTATTTTTTAGGCGCTGGGTGACAGGTATACCTTTAATCACAGAATTAGACTTGTATCTGCACTGTAGCGTGTGTGTTAAGTTTTTCAGAATGACACTATCAGCACCTTGAATCTAATATACCCTTTGTGGGATAGATTTAAAGTAGGCCTGATATAGCAGAAACTACTAATTTTGAGAATGGCAAATTTGGGAATACTTTTTCAACCCAGAACAAAAACTGTGCTTTTCCGGTCACTACAAATAACTTGACCAGCTAAAACAGTACTGATTTGGAGGAATATAAATGTCAGGGCTATTTTTTAGGCGCTGGGTGACAGGCTCAACTTGCCCCTGATGTAGTATATGGCCAAAAAATAACTACACTATTGATGGTTAAATGCACTTGGGTGACACAGGCTCAGCCTGCACCTGATGTAGTATATGGCCAAAAAATAACCTCACTGTTGATGGTTAAATGCACTTGGGTGACACAGGCTCAGCCTGCACCTGATGTAGTATATGGCCAAAAAATAACCACACTGTTGATGGTTAAATGCACTTGGGTGACACAGGCTCAGCCTGCACCTGATGTAGTATATGGCCAAAAAATAACCACACTGTTGATGGTTAAATGCACTTGGGTGACACAGGCTCAGCCTGCACCTGATGTAGTATATGGCCAAAAAATAACCACACTGTTGATGGTTAAATGCACTTGGGTGACACAGGCTCAGCCTGCACCTGATGTAGTATATGGCCAAAAAATAACCACACTGTTGATGGTTAAATGCACTTGGGTGACACAGGCTCAGCCTGCAGCTGATGTAGGATATAGCAAAAAATAACCACACTATTGATGGTTAAATGCACTTGGTGGTAGCTTGTGCTGGCGCACCACAAGCCACAAAATGGCCGCCGATCACCCCAGAAAAAAGTGATATAAAAACGCTTTGGGCAGCCTAAAAAAAGTGAGCAATTCAATATCAGCACTTCAATGATCCACAGCTGGAGATCGATCACTGAATTATGTCTTTTGGAGGAGTTAATCTGCCTAATCTCGCCCTAAAGTCGCAGCAGCAACCTCTCCCTATGCTTGAATCAGCAGAGTGACGTGCAGCGCTACGT
The DNA here is from genome assembly GCF_905171765.1 of Bufo bufo. Lineage (NCBI taxonomy): Eukaryota > Metazoa > Chordata > Amphibia > Anura > Bufonidae > Bufo > Bufo bufo. The sequence goes on from NC_053390.1 coordinate 395,479,596, forward strand.
GACCCAAGCTTATATAGAGGCTGGGTCACATGCTGCACTGGCCAATCACAGCCATGCCAATAGTAGGCAAGGCTGTGATGGCCTCTTGGGGCAAGTAGTATGACGCTTGTTGATTGGCTGCTTTGCAGCCTTTTAAAAAGCGCCAAGAAAGCGCCGAACACCGAACCCGAACTTTTACGAAAATATTCGGGTTCGGGTCTGTGTCACGGACATCCCAAAATTCGGTACGAACCCGAACTATACAGTTCGGGTTCGCTTATCCCTAGTCATGAACTAAAAACTATTAATATTGCGCCAGTGTGCATCTGTCCCAATCCGGCTTACTGCACAAATAAGACATAGAAATATTGCCTTGTAATAAACCCTGTTAATGGCTGCATCAAACAGCACTTGGACCCCAATAACAAGAATGGTTTGCTGAAATTACAGAGCTGTATAATGGAAATTTGGTTCTGCAGTCAGTGCAGCAAGGGGTAATATGATTGTTCCTATTACCCAGGTTGTAAACTCCACCACTGAACCCTGTTCTGCTTCAATACTGTGGAATGATTCCTGCCTATCCTTTCCTATCTTTTCTACCACTGTCCCTAGCGCCTGCTGACATCTCTCCCTGCACTAAGTACCCTGGAAAATGTCTGAATCCAAGATGGCTGAGGCTATTTATAGGGCTGTGACATCACAGGGATGGCTGGCTGCTGATTGGCTGCATGCATGGCATTGTAGGTGATCTCTCATTCTTAGAGTTCCTTGCTCCATGTCCTAACACGTGGAGCAGCCATTTTAGGAAAAAATTTGATTCGTTACCACGAAGCGTGAGGAAATTCGGATTCGGTGCCAATCGAATTTTTCCTGAAATTCGGATCGAATTCCACGTCGTCAACTTCAATTCACTCATCTCTAGTCATAAGTTCACTTTTTATCAGCTGAGTGCTGTGTGACTCATATTCATGAGTTAGGGGTCATGATTGACAGCTCTCGCCCTAAGCAACTGGTAGACAGTGGGAGCCGCAACTAATGAATATGGATGACTGCAGAGCATGTACACATCATTAAGAGGACTGCAGTACTGGGTTGAGCGGGAGCTAATAAGCAATGTTTTTATGAAAATTATGCAAAGAACAGCCCTGGAACCAGGGTCTTTTTCACTACTTTATGCCACCCTAAAATAGAACACCATAAACCTGGTGACAGAGAAATAAAAATGTTGTGCTAGGCCATGGTTTTACCATCTTTGTGTTCTTCTAAGGGGGAAAAGGGGAGGCTCTTTCTTTAGCCAGTTATCTAACAGACATAGGATAGTGAGGAGGAGAGCATAGAGAAGATTTCTTTATTTCTCAGTTTACATAGCAATATTGATCAAAGGTATGGCTCAAAGGAAGGAGGAATTTTAAGGCTTCTTTCTGCCGGAGCTCTCCTGTTAATGCACTGCCGGAGAGTAATGCAATGCCCACCAACCCCATTGACTATAATGGAGTCTGGCGGCCAGTCAGTTGCTAACCCGCAAATGTGCCGCGATTCAGATGGACAAAAATAGCTGCTATAGTATGATAAAAAACCATGTCTGATTTTAATCATACTGTGAACTATCAGCAAAGAACAGATCCCATACATTTCTCACCAGTTACAAATTCAACTTTTTCTTATTTTTAAAGGATTATCCCTTCAGTGAAATATGCAGAGTTTAAACAATACTCTTTTTTAACAACATTTTTTAAATCTTAGTTTACAGTGAAACCATTATTATCAAATAGCAGAGGTCATTTTCTGGAAGTGTAACTTCTAAGTTCTGAGCCACATTTAGCAAGTACTCATGTAAATGATATTTTGTCAGTTCCTTGCCAATATTTTTATTTAAACATCACTGCAAAACTTCCTGCTTCTGCTCCATTCAACAGTACATGATGGACGCTTCCAGGCCAGCTAGGGCTGATATTTCACATGAACTGAAAATACTTTTACTCCACAAATTCACACTTTTACTAACAGCTAGAGCAGCAAAAGTTAGACAAGCCAATGTTCAGGAATGGAGATGTAGCAGTGCAACTTGTTCCGCAAAACAAGCCCTTATACAGCTATATAAATGGAAAAATAATAAAGGTATGGCTCCAGGAAGGCAGGGAGTGATAAAAAGAAAAAAAAAGAAAAAAAAAGGAAAATTACAGGGTACTGAAGGTGTAAATAGAATGAAAATAGGTCTAAATAGACCATGTCACACCCATGTTCTAAGTACGCTGCCAGGCATGGAAAGTATGTTGCAGTGGTTAAACCAGGTTCAATACCAGGCAGATGCGAGGTAAAACAACATTGATAAATCTGCCGTTATATATTTAATTAAAAAATGTATTTGGTTCATAACCACGTATTGCTATGTGAAGGGTTGGTTTATATTGGTTGTTCTTATTCAAAATAATGATATAATATTGCACCAAATATTAATAAAAATTGCAGTTATCATGAACATGATTCGATGATTAGCACATACTTTACTATGGGTACACTTTGGCAACCATTTTCTGGGTGTAACACAGGGATTTTATGGTCATCTAAACACAGTTTAGTATAACCCAGGGGGAGCATGTTGGTATTGGGCCTTGTGAAAAGCCTCATGCATTATTCATTCCTAATATATCTACTACCTTCTAATTTTCAGAATGTTAATAATATTGCCTTTTGTAGATTTTTCAATCTTAAATACTAAGCAGAAGCATGCATACTATCTTTCATTTTTAAGTACAGTACATAGAATAGTTCCCTTGAGAACCTGTGTGTTGATATTCTTCTGAAGGTTGATCTCTCCATCTGGCAGCATATCAAACAGATGCAGGGTTTCTCCTTAGAAGCATCTGTTCTTGCCTTTATAGTGTGCATGCTACAGAAAGCAATCAGATTGATGTGTATATCAATGAAAGCATGAAAATTCAGATGTCTGTAATATACAGTTTTATTTGCACAAGCATATTACACCTCTTCCATCATATCTATCATATTATATCTATTACAGGGATTCTCAACCTCTAGCTGATGCAAAACTACAACTCCCAGTATGCTCTAATTGCTGTAGGCTATCCAGGCATGCTGGGAGTTGTAGTTTTGCAACAGCTGGAGGGCCGCAGGTTAGGCATCCCTGATCTATTATATCTGTCTATCCATCAATCTTCAGTGCATTTGGAAAGTCATCAGACCCTTTCACTTGTTTTTACATTTTGTTAGGTTGAGGCCTTGTGCTACAATTAAAATAAAAATTTCCCCATCATTCTGCACTCAGACCCCATAATGACAAAGTGAAAACTGAATTTTAGAAATGTTTGTTATCTTATTAAAAAGGGAAAACAAAAATTTTGTAACACGTGCAGCCATTTTAGAAAAAAAACTATTCGTTACCACGAAGCGCGAGCAAATGTGGAATCGTGGCAAATAAAAAAAATTCTAAACTTCGTATCTAATTCCACTTCGGATGCTTCGCTTTGCTCAACACTAATTATCACAGAAGAGGAAGGCACCCCTACAGTATGGTGGCAATGCCCACATAACAGCCCGCATGCTTCCGAGAAGCCAGTAATGCATATTTCTCCCCTGAGGATTTTCATTTTCCTAAAGAGAGGCACAGGCTGGCCATAAATCACATATGACATCAAATATGGCATCTGTAAACACAGAGTCATCTTAATAGTGCTATTTAAGTCATATCATTTATTTTGAAGAAATACAAAAATGGAAATACACTCTAGGAGTTTATTTAAGCTAACTACTTTACTGTGGGAGGAAAATCCTTAAAATTCTCAAATGAATCATTACGTAGTTCATAACCAAAAGTGACTTTGCCTATTTTAATGAGGGCTGAATTAACTTGATGTACAGTATCTCATGTGTCACTAATGTTGATTTTCAGTACATAAAAGTTTTTGGAATGTTCCTAGCAGAGGCACACATGTGATTCAGATGATAATTCTCCAGGCAGAAATATGATGTGCAGATAGTGTCCCCACCCAATGTGTCTAGAAAAAAGTTAAGTGTCAGCTTACACTGTATTACGTAATGTTGAGATGATGGTGTCTCCAAAACATGCTTACTTACAGTACATCTTTCCTGCTACCTAAATATTACATAGTCATCCATATGCATGAATTTGTCGGTTGAGGATCGCATTCCAAATCCGTGGTCATTAATACAGCTATGTCGTCCCCACTACTGCTGCTTAAAGACCATGACTTTAGAGATTCATGTCAATTCAGCCACAAAAGCATTAATAAAGATGAGGACTGATACTAAGTGGCAGGACCTGACATGCATCTCATAGGTGTTTTAATAGGGGTTGAGGTTAGGTATCTGTCCAGGCCAGTCAATCTGCACCAAATTCATCAAACCACCTCTTTTTTTAATAAATCCTTGTATTCAAGGAGCATCTTGTATTATGACTGTTCGGTAGGTGGGTACCTACACAATATAAGATTGTCCAATCATTCCACTTTGAAAAGTGGAATGGTAAATCCCAGTTGTCCGTTTAGTCATGGCTTTCCAAGAGGAATGATAAAGCAATGTCACAATGCACAGTTTCAAGAAAAAATGTGTCAGTATTGGGGAATACAAGTAATTACTATAGCAGATTTTTCAGGTTAGTATGTATTGAAATAATAGAAAGCAGGGGTAAGAGTAGATATCGTATACCATATATATCTTCCTATTTAAAACACTACTCATGGTTTATATTTTAAGGCTCTGTTCACGTTGGTGCTATTGGTTTTCCATTAGGAGTTCTGATAATTTTATGTGGCCTATTCCTGCCTTTCAAAAATTCCAGAAGCCCAACATAAACATGATAGACCCAATTATAGTTAATATAATTAATTAAGATTCTTTGAAATCACTTAAAACAGATTGGCTTTCCAGCCATGGCTGCATTAGGAATGAAGCCATGATGTTAGTGTGAAAAAAGCTTAACAGGGTTGTGCTACAAACCCAACTTATCCCCTAAGTTGATTTCTTGGCGCAATCCCTTTAAGTGGTAGACAATCTTAAAGCAATACCAGGATTACTTAGAATTAACGGATTAAGGGGGTCATAAATTATCCAGAAATATGCCTATATTAGGCGAATTTCTGGTGCAGATTGCAGTTCAGCGTTCCATTGGTTTAGGAATTCCATTATTATTTTTCGTTATAACATGGTTATATTGAAAAATAATGGGATTCTTAAGACGGAATGCAAAATGGAATGCCTCCTAAAGGCTTCCATTTTGTATTGCGTCATAATAGAAGTCTATGGGCAGCATAATGGATTCGTCCTGGTTTCCGTTATGCAGGATGGAAAAGAAAGTGATGCTTTGGCATTCCATTTTGCATTCCGTCTTAAAAATTCTGTTATTTTTAGATGTAACCATATTATAATGGAAAACAAAGTAAAGTTCCTCATTGTCCTCATTGTCTTCAATGGGGTTCAGAATCGGGCCAAGTTCTGGTCCTGGACCCGAAATTTGACCTGAAGTTTGGGCGAACCTGAACATCCACGGGTTCGCTCATCTCTAGGGATAACTATTAAATGGGTCGGGTGGGGTCTTACTACTAGGACACCCACTGATTATGAGAATGAGGACCCTGTACACTATGGAGACCCCCTAAATGAACGGAAAAGCCGGCCGGGCATGTGCACTGCTGCTCCATTCATTTCTATGGGAGTTTTGGAGACAGACAAGTACAACATTAGCGATTCATCGTTACGTTCAAAGGAATATCTATATTTAGCAGATCGTTGGTGTCTCTATAATGCCTCTTTATACCTGACATACCAAATGTTCTTGTAAAAATCACCTTTACGATGACAGATGAAAATCTGTTTGTACAAATACATCTATAATTGTTAAAATGTCTGCTGTAATTTACTTGTCAGTCCCTTCATAATCTTTAAAAGAAATGATTCATGGGCGAGGAGATTTTTAATGGATAGAAACTATGCAGTCAATCTCTTAATGCATCTTTATGAGCGATAAATCCTCTACAAGGCAACTAATAATTACAAGTGATAGAAGTTTGATTTGATTCCTAAATGGATTTAAATAAGAGAATGATTGGTAAGAAATGACATTTCGCCCTAGGGTGGCATTGAGGGTATAGGATTACCACGCATTGTGAACTAGTCCTCCAAACACCCTACGTGATTATGATATTATTACAATTAAGCAATGTCAAATAGGTGGATACAGGGATCAGTATGTCTGAAAGCTACCACCCCTAGTTCTTATTACTTATTGTCACTTATCCTTTGTGAAATTTTCAGTATTGTAATCAGCCATACAGTGAATACCTATTCCATGAATATACACTAGAGATGAGCAAAGTTCTTCAAAATCCCATTCGGCTGCTTTGCCGGATTAGTAGCAATATGCGATGACAGGGAATGACGATTGCGCCGCCCCCATCATTGAACCCCTCAGATGCTGCGTTCATTACTGATTGCAGCATCTGAGATCAATAGGGGTTGCTCCTAAAAAAAATTTTTTACTTACCTCATCTTGCTTGAAGATCCAGCACAAAATCACTCGCTGTAATCACGTCGGCCAGCGGGGTGACGTCATACATCACCACGCAAAAGATTCCGTGTAGGATCTTCAGGCAATATGGCTGTGTGGCCTCTTCACACTCAAATGGATGAGTTAAGTATGATTTTTTACATTTTTACAGCATAATCGATTCGTTACCACGAAGCACTAGGAATTTCGGCTTCATGACGAATAAAAAAAATTCAGAAATTCAGATCGAACTCTACTTTGTTGACTTCAACTCGCTCAACACTAATATACACAAACCAATAAGGATAGGAAGATCTGTATTCAGACATCACCACTTCTGTCATATCTTTATAGAACTGCATCTGACTGAATACCTTTACTTCTCCATCCTTACTGACTTCGGTGATTTTTCAATTAGACTCCCATTGTGCCTGTAATAGTTTGTGCTCTTAATATTAGTGAATAGGTGGATATGCAGTCTCCACCTTCCAATGCCAACAGAATGTCACCTCAGCCATTGACAATGGGTAGTGGAGGCTGCTATTCTGACACTAACATTTCTCAGGATGTCACTAGTCCTCTTTAGGCCTCTTGCACATGGCCGTTGTGCGGCTGTTCCGTGCATTGGGGGCAGCAATTTGCTGTCTCCAATGCACAGGCACTGTCTGTGTGGCAGCCGCAATAGATCCAGACCAATTCAACATGAATGGGTCTGTGATCCATCCGCACTGCAAAAAAATAGAACAAGTAGAACTTCATAGTGCTTCTGTTGGGTTCCGTGCCTCCATTCTGCACCGCAGCTGTTTGCGGGCCGCAATACGGGCCACGGCCGGCAACGGCCGTGTGCATGAGGCATTGCACATATTTTTCAATGGAGTGGCAGCACCAACCCATGTATCATATTGTAATTCTGTGCAGGTGCAGTTTAGGAAAGGATCAACAATGTTTCAAAAACCACTGACACCAAACACTCTGTTCATATTGTCATTGGAAGCTTCTCAAGGGTTCTATCACTTCTGATGGCAAAAATGTTATGATCTTGAAAAGGATAGACATCACAAATGGTAACTTTAGGGGTTCTAAAGTTGCCATTGGAATCTATTGTATGATAAATAAAAAACAGGCTTATACAAACATTTGTAAATTTATGTACTACTTTTATGTTGATTTTTGCAACTCCTTCAACATACAGGAATGATAAAGAAAAAGGTATGGTATCCTTTCCTTTACGAAATAGTCAATTAGCACCAGCACACATGAACAATAGCCAAGCTACAAAGCTCAGAGAAAAGCAAATGCAAAACCACCACTTCCAGAAATCCTACTCCGGAATAAGAGTGATATGGTGCATCCAGGGCCACCTACATCCCCAGGAAATTTTGAAAAGCGCTGAGAAAAAAAAATAAATCATGAAAAGTTAAGGATGGACACATGTGCCTAGTCGGATACTACCTTTCCCCGGCCGGAACCCATTGTCTATAATGGGATTCAGTGAGGATCCATCCTGTTTCTGGCATTAGTGCCGGAATTCAGCTGGGCAAAAAACGCTGCTTGCAGTGGTATTTGTCCAGACGAATCTTGAGGAAAGGTAGTACATCCGGCTATGGAGGATACAATGAACTCTACCAGGACAGCCAGTCAGAACTGTTTAGCGCTAGTGTGAAACTAGCCTAAAGTAGGTGCCCTTTTTTGGTGATGTCTGTTTCATGGATGAGATTTTCTCTGTTCTCCAGAAATGCTTGTACATTTCTGGGCTCCTTTAAGCTTTGCTTGCCCCGGACGCTCCAATATCCAGCTGGTTCTGAATCTCTGCTGTTGATTCTGTGTATTGGGACTATGAGGCTGTAACTTCTCTTGTGACTAGTTCTCCACTCTGAGCTCTGGCTCTCACTCAGCTACACACCCAGTCTCTGTACACACTTGTACACACTGGAGCAGTGTTTCCTGCCCACTTTTGTCTTGGCTGAATGTCCCTCCCAAGCTTTCTTGACAAAGAATCTGGTGTCATGTGTTACATTCAGATGCTCAGGATATGCACTGGAAAATCCACAATGGATTTTGAAGCATAATGTCAAATTCATGACACGTATTGTCATGCAGACTTTTCAAAGAAAGTCTGCATGAATATTGAACATAGTGTGGATTAACAACTTCCCGACTGCCCATTGACTATAAACGTCCTGGGTGGTCGGGTTTATCTCTGATCGGATGTTTTGAAATGTCCTTTCAGAGATAGCAGCTGCACGCTAATCGTGCAGCTGCAGAGCGCGGGGCCCGCTGTCAGTGACACCAGTGCACCCCAGAGAGAAGGCAGGAACCATTCCTGTGTGTCCCTGCCTTCTAGATCACTGTATACACAGCGCTGAACGAGCGCTGTGTATACAGATCAGGAAGCAATGTGCGCTTCCTGTCCCATCCTGGTGGTCATGTGACTGCTGGGGCTGGGAGAGTGCAGAAGCTGACGGGTCTTCCACAGACCTCGATCCATCCTGGTGGTCATGTGACTGCTGGGGCTGGGAGAGTGCAGAAGCTGACGGGTCTTCCACAGACCTCGATCAGCCCTGCAGTAAGGCTGTACAGTTCTGTATACTGCTGTACAGCCTTTCTGGGGGGTGTACTTCCCCTGTAACTGGAGCTACTTTGTCAGTCCGAGTTACAGGAGAAATCAAAAGTAAAAAAAAAAAAAAGTGCGATATTAAATGCCCCCCAGAGGTCTTGTATGACATTATGGGTGACACAAAGTGTAAAACAAAAAAGTAAAAAAATAAAAATAATAAAGTGTTTCATAAAAAAAAAAAAAAAAGTTTCACATGTAAAAAAAAACATTATATTAATCGATCAAAAAGTCACATACCCCAAAATGGTAGCAATAAAAATGTCACCTCATCCCGCAAAAAAAAAGCCCTCACACAAGACCATAGCCAGATAAATTTAAGCTTTTGTGAGTTCAACTCCCAAAAAATGAAATAAAAAGCTACCAGAAAGCAAAATGTACCCCAAAATAGTGTCAATAAAAATTGCAGCTTTTCCAGCAAAAAATAAGCCCTCACGCAGCTTAGTCAACAACAAAAATTAAGAAGTTATCGCTCTTAAAATCCATGACAGAAAATTCCATGATAGAAAATCCAGATGCCGCTCCTTCCCTTCTGAGCCCTGATGTATCCCCAAATAACAAGTTTACAACCACAATAGGGGTGTTAATGTATTCAGGAAAAATGGGTAGCAAATTGTGGGGGAATATTCTCCTGTTATCTTTTGTGAAAAAGAAAGTTTGGGCCTAAAGCACAATTTTCTTGTAAAAAAACAAAAAATTACTTTTCATTTTCACAGCCAAGGGTTATAAATTCTATGAAACACCTGTTGGGTCAAAGTGCTCGCCACACCCCTTAAAAATTCCTTGGGTGGTGTAGTTTACAAAATTCAAAAGTAAAAGGTTGGAGAGAACTCAAATCTCTGGAGATTATAAGGAGATATAATACATTATATTCCTATTATAGTACATTTATTATTAAAATTGAAAGTCAACAGAATTAAGAAAAATATAAAAAATGTAATACATAAAAAAATATAATACAATGTGTTCTAATTATATAAGTCCCCTTTCAATAGTCCATATGGAGAACAGTGCATCAGTACACACTGTGAGATGTATCAACAGTACAGTGTCTTCAGACTATAATTATACGGATCACCAGTTCCACTTAGACTATTCAGCTGAGGGTATATATTCCCCAAACTTTTTTTTAAATCTAGGAAATAAAGAATAAAAACTAAACAACAAATGAAAAACAGTTGAGAGCCACTTAGGATCCCTTGAAAAAACACCAAGCGGTATTCCTCATAAGTAGGGTTGAGCGAACCCGAACTGTAAAGTTTGGGTTCGTACCGAACTTTAGGATTTTTGGACCCCGGACCCGAACATTTCAGTAAAAGTTCGGGTTCGGCGATTTCTTAGCGCTTTTTAAAAAGGCTGCAGATCAGCCAATCAACAAGCGTTTAACTGTGTGACCTTAGAAGCCATCACAGCCATGCCTACTAATGGCATGGCTGTGATTGGCCAGTGTAGCATGTGACCCAGCCTCTATATAAGCTGGAGTCATGTAGCGCTGCACGTCACTCTGCTGTGCTTAGTGTAGGGAGAGGATGATGCTGCTGCTGTGAGGGAGAGAATAGAACAGAATCTGTTATCAGAACTCCTATTGAACTCAGCGATCTACATAGATATAGTTGTGTGGGTGCAGTGCACAATCTTTTTACCCTGTCCTGAGCCCAGTGCCAGACAAAAATAACTTTTATCCGTCTGTTAGTTAGGTGGGCGGCGGCGGGCATTTTATGGAAGCTCATTTTTGGCAATATCCAACATCTGGTGCCTTTGCAGGATTAGTCAGTGTGCAATTTAAGCTAGAAAAACAGCTATAATTTTCTGGGTTTTTAAAAACATCCTTTTTGGGCAAAATACACTATTTTACAGCCCTTGCTGCATCTGCACGTGTGAAATTCAAGCGTTATATACAGCTTTCATATTCTGTTATTAAAAAAGCACAATTCGTTTGCATAATACTTAATATTGCAGCCCTTGCTGCATCTGTGATTCTTAAAAACAAGTTTTAAAAACTTCAATAATTTTCTGGCTTTGAAAAAAACACCAATTTTTAGCAATATCCAACATCTGGTGCCTTTGCAGAAGTAGTCAGTTTGCAATTTAAGCTAGAAATACAGCTATAATTTTCTGGGTTTTTAAAAACACCCTTTTTGGGCAAAATGCACAATTTTAAAGCCCTTGCTGCATCTGCAAGTGTGAAATTCAAGGGTTATATACGGCTGTCATATTCTGTAATTAAACAAACACCCATTTTGGGTAAAAAACGTAGTTATGCAGCCTTTGCTGCATATGTAATTGTGAGATACACACTTTAGATACTGTGGTTCTATTCAGTTATTTGAAAAACACCCATTTTGGGCAAAAAAACTTTAATTGCGGCCTAGTCTGGAACTGTACGTGTGAGATACAACTTTAGATACTGTGGTTATATTCTTCTATTAATAAAACACCCTTTTTGGGCAAAATACACAATTTTACAGCCCTTGCTGCATCTGCACGTGTGAAATTAAAGGGTTATATACTGCTTTCATATTCTGTTATTAAACAAACACCCATTTTGGGCAAAGAACTTTAATTCCGGCATAGTCTATATCTGTACGTGTGAGATACACCCTTTACATACTGTCGTTCTATTCTGCTATTAATTAAACACCCATTTAGGGCAAGATCCTAAATTTGAGAGCGTCAAATATGGGAGGTGGCCCAGGTCGTGGAGCTGCTGGTGGAGTTCCTGTTGCAGGGAGAGGACGTGGTCGATCTGTGCCAGCTACACGCACAAGTGAAACCCCTTCCTCAGGTGCGGGTAGGCGACAGAACCTGCAGCGGTATTTGGTTGGGCCTAATGCGGCTCTACGAATGGTGAGGCCAGAACAAGTACAGGCGATAGTAGATTGGGTTGCTGACAGTGCCTCCAGTTCCTTCACATATTCTCCCACCCAGTCTCCTGCTGAAAGATCAGAGTTAGCACCTGCAGCCGATGTCCATCAGTCTTTAACCTCACCCCCTTGCAAATCAGCCAAGCAGTCTGAGCCCCAAGTCATGCAGCAGTCTCTTCTGCTTTTTGATGACTCTGCTAGCAGGGTTTCCCAGGGCCATCCACCTAGCCATGCCCCAGAAGTGGAAGATATTAAGTGCACCGATGCCCAACCACTTATGTTTCAAGATGAGTACATGGTAGGACCGCCGCAGCACGTCTTGGATAATGACAAAACACAGGTGCCAACTGCTGTGGCTTTTGAAAGTGTGCAGACCGACAAGGAGGGCAGGGGAGAAGACTGGGTGGAAGATGATGTGGAGGACGATGAGGTCCTCAACCCGACATGGAATCAAGGTCATGCGAGTGACCTGTGTAGTTCAGAGGAAAAGGCGGTGGTTGCACAGAGCTAACAGCACAGCAGAAGAGGAAGCAGCAAGGGACCGAGCACACCAAAGCCAGCTCCAAGGAGTTCCCTGGCGTGGCAGTTCTTCAGAAAATGTGCTGACGACAAGACATTAGTGGTTTGCACACTGTGCAATCAGAGCCTGAAGTGAGGAATAAACGTTCTCAACCTGAGCACAACCTGCATGACCAGGCATCTAAGTGCAAAGCACGAGCTGCAGTGGAGTAGACACCTCAAAAACCAAGAAAGGTCTTTGGCTCCTCCTGCTTCCTCTTCTGCTGCAGTCTCGGCCTCTTCATCCACCTCTGGAGTGACAGTGCCACCTGCCACCCCGCAAACAGATGATCTGCCAGCAACACCACCACCTGGGTCACCAAGCATCTCCACAATGTCCCACGGAAGCGTTCAGCTCTCCATCTCCCAAACACTGGAGTGGAAGAAGTACCCCCCTACCAACCCGCGATCCCTAGCCCAGAATGCCAGCATTTCAAAATTACTGTCCTTTGAAATGCTGTCATTCCGTCTGGTGTAGACAGAGAGTTTTAAAAGCCTTATGGCGGTGGCCTGAGGCGGATAGCAGTTTGGCGCATGTCCTTCCACCACCGAGGATTTCAGGTCACTTCAGTTTGCCTCCTGTTGCTTCCTCCCCCTACTCCGCTTCCTCATCCTCTACCGGCTCCTCATCCAGTCAACATAACACCTTCACCACCAACATCAGCACAGCCAGGGGTAAACGACAGCAGGCAGTTTTAAAACTTATCTGTTTGGGTGACAAAACCCACAACACACAGGAGCTGTGGACAGGCCTTGAACAACAGACCGATGAATAGTTGGTGCCAGTGAGCCTTAAGCCCGGCCTGGTGGTGTGCGATAATAGGCAAAATCTCATAAAAGCTCTGGGACTAGCCGGTTTGCTGCACATCCCTTGCCTGGTGCATGTGCAGAGGTTCCTTAAAAATTACCCCGATATGTCAGAGCTGCTGCATAAAGTCCACGCTTTCGGCGTTCTCACTCTGCTGCTGCTCGTCTGTCAGCACTGCAGCGTAACTTCTGCCTTCCCGCTCACCGCCTCATATGCGACCCACAAGGGGGAACTCCACCTTGCACATGCTGGCCAGACTGTGCGATCAGCAGCAGGCGATAGTGGAGTTTCAGCCGCAGCACGCACGGGTGAGTCGCTCTGCGGAACAGCACCACTTCACCACCAATGACTGGGCCTCCATGCGAGACCTGTGTTCCTTGTTGTGCTGTTTCGAGTACTCCACCAACATGGCCAGTGCCGATAGCGTTACTATCCAACTTCTATGCCTCCTTGAAAAAAACGCTACTGGCGATGATGGAAGAGGATGTGTCACAGGAGGAGGAGGAGGAGGAAGAGGGATAATTTCATAGGGTTTCCGTCCAGTAATTCACAAGTGGCTCCATGTGTGGGTTCCTGCACCCACAAACGCCAGGTACACAATTGTCCAGCAGGGCACAGTTCTGGAGGATGACGAGGTGGAGAATGAGGAGGAGATGGAGGAGGAGGAACCTTGTTCACAGCAGGGTGGCACCCAGACCAGCTCATGACCATCACTGGTGCGTGGCTGGGGGGATACAGAGGACACAGACGATACACCTCCCACAGAGGACAGCTTTTCGTTGCCTCTGGGCAGCCTGGCACACATGAGCGATTACATGCTGCAGTGTCTCCGCAAGGACCGCCGAGTTGCCCACATTCTAACTTGTGCTGATTACTGGGTGGCCACGCTGCTGGATCCCCGTTACAAGGACAACGTACCGTCCTTAATTCCCTCACTGGAGCGTGATCGTAAGATGCGCGAGTACAAGTGCACGCTGGTAGACGCGCTGCTGGTGGCATTCCCACATGACACCAGCGCACAGTGGTAGCCACAAGGCGAAGGCAGAGGAGAGGTCACCAACGCAGCTGGGGCACCGCCAGCACCTCAGAAGGCAGGGTTAGCATGGCTGAAATGTGGAAAAGCTTTGTCAGCACGCCACAACAACCAGCACCACCAGCTGATATGGAACGTCTTAGAAGGAGGCAGCATTTCACCAACATGGTGGAGCAGTATGTGTGCACACGCCTACACGTACTGAATGACGGGTCTGCCCCCTTCAACTTCTGGGTCTCCAAATTGGGCACATGGCCTGAGCTTGCCCTTTACGCCTTGGGGGTGCTGGGCTGCCCTGCAACCAGTGTATTATCTGAACGTGTGTTTAGCACAGCAAGGGGCAAGCGCAGCCGCCTGTCCACAGCCAATGTGGACAAGCTCACGTTCATTAAAATGAACCAGGCATGGATCCCACAGGACTTGTCCGTACCTTGTGCAGAATAGACATGTATACCGGTCTTAACCAGCCATTGTTATACTACAGCGCAATTGCTCATTCATGTATTTTGGATATTTCACACTCTTTTGGAGTGTACCCTAATTAAAAAAAAATAATTAAACCAAAAACCAGTGTTGGCAACCTCGTCCTCCTCCAACGCTGCTTCCAGCAACACCGCTACGTCCACCGCCTCCTCAAACTCATAATCCATATGGACCTCCACCTCATAAATCTAATAATTTTTTTGATTTGTACGTATTTTATTTGATGTCGTTTCACTAACTTGTCTGTTACATTTTCGGGTGAGATTCACCAATTTTTGGGTGTGATGTACCACTGCTATACCTAGTAGACAGGTAAAAGAAAAATCACTAATTTGTCTGTTACATTTTCAGGTGAAATTCATACATTTTTGGGTGTAATATACCCCTCCTCTACCTAGTTGACAGCTTAATAAATTTCAAAAAAATTTTTTTTACATTTTCGGGTGACATTAACCACCTCAGCTCCCCTAGCTTAAACCCCCTTAATGACCAGACCACTTTTTACAATTCTACACTACACTACTTTCACGGTTTATTGCGCGGTCATACAACTTACCACCCAAATGAATTTTACCTCCTTTTCTTCTAACTAATAGAGCTTTCATTTGGTGGTATTTCATTGCTGCTGACATTTTTACTTTTTTTGTTATTAATCGAAATTCACCGAATTTTTTGCAAAAATATGACATTTTTCACTTTGAGTTGTAAAATTTTTCAAATAAAACTACATTTCTATATAAATTTTTCTCTAAATTTATTGTTCTACATGTCTTTGATAAAAAAAATGCAATAAGTGTATATTTATTGGTTTGCGCAAAAGTTATAGCGTTTACAAACTATGGTACAAAAATGTGAATTTCTGCATTTTGAAGCAGCTCTGACTTTCTGAGCACCTGTCATGTTTCCTGAGGTTCTACAATGCCCAGACAGTAGAAACACCCCACAAATGACCCCATTTAGGAAAGTAGACACCCTAAGGTATTCGATGATGGGCATAGTGAGTTCATAGAAGTTTTTATTTTTTGTCACAAGTTAGCGGAAAATGATGATTTTTTTTTAATTTCTTTTTTTCTTTACAAAGTCTCATATTCCACTAACTTGTGACAAAAAATAAAAACTTCCATGAACTCACTATGCACATCAAGAAATACCTTGGGGTGTCTTCTTTCCAAAATGGGGTCACTTGTGGGGTATTTATACTGGCCTGGCATTTTAGGGGACCTAAAGCGTGAGAAGAAGTCTGGAATCCAAATGCCTAAAAAATGCCCAGTGAAATCCTAAAGGTGCTCTTTAGAATTTGGGCCCCTTTGGGCACCTAGGCTGCAAAAAAGTGTCACACATGTGGTATTGCTGTACTCAGAAGAAGTAGGGCAATGTGTTTTGGGGTGTATTTTTACATATACCCATGCTGGGTGAGAGAAATATCTCTCTAAAAGTCAACTTTTCCAATTTTTTCATACAAAGTTGTCATTTTAGAGAGGTATTTCTCTCACCCAGTATGGGTATATGTAAAAATACACCCCAAAACACATTGCCCAACTTCTCCTGAGTACAGCGATACCACATGTGTGACACTTTTTTGCAGCCTAGGTGCGCAAAGGGGCCCAAATTCTAAAGAGCACCTTTAGGATTTCACAGGGTGTTTTTTATGCATACCCCACAAGTGACCCCATTTTGGAAAGAAGACACCCCAAGGTATTCCGTGAGGGGCATGGCGGGTTCCTAGAATTATTATTTTTTGGCACAAGTTAGCGGAAAATGTTTTTTTTTTTTTTCTTACAAAGTCTCATATTCCACTAACTTGTGACAAAAAATTTAATTTTACATGAACTCACCATACCCCTAACGGAATACCTTGGGGTGTCTTCTTTCAAAAATGGGGTCACTTGTGGGGTATTTATACTGCCCTGGCATTTTAGGAGCCCTAAAGTGTGAGAAGAAGTCTGTAATATAAATGTCTAAAAAATTTTACGCATTTGGATTCCATGAGGGGTATAGTGAGTTCATGTGAGATTTTAATTTTTTGTCACAAGTTAGTGGAGTAAAAAATGCCCTGTGAAATCGTAAAGATACTCTTTGGAATTTGGGCCCCTTTACGCACCTAGGCTGCAAAAAAGTGTAGTATCGCCGTACTCAGGAGAAGTAGGGCAATGTGTTTTGGGGTGTATTTTTACATATACCCATACTGTGTGAGAAAAATATCTCTGTAAAAGACAACTTTTCCCATTTTTTTTATACAAAGTTGTCATTTTACAGAGATATTTCTCTCACCCAGCATGGGTATATGTAAAAAGACACCCCAAAACACATTGCCCTACTTCTCCTAAGTACGGCGATACCACATGTGTGACACTTTTTTGCAGTCTAGGTGCGCAAAGGGGCCCAAATTCCAATGAGAATCTTTTAGGAGGGCATTTGGATTCCAGACTTCTTCTCACGCTTTAGGGCCTCTAAAAAAAATGCCAGGGAAGTACAAATACCCCACATGTGACCCTACTTTGGAAAGAAGTCACCCCAAGGTATTCCATGAGGGGCATGGCGAGTTCATAGAAGTTGTTTTTTTTTGGCCCAAGTTAGCGGAAATTATTATTTATTTATTTTTTCTCACAAAGTCTCCCTTTCCGCTAACTTGTGACAAAAAGTTCAATCTTTCATGGACTCAATATGCCCCTCAGCGAATACCTTGCGGTGTTTAATTTCCGAAATGGGGTCATTTGTGAGGTGTGTTTACTGTTCTGGCATTTTGAGCGGGGATAAATTGTGAGCAACCCTGTAAAGCCTAAAGGTACTCGTTGGCCTTTCGGCCCCTTTACGCACCTAAACTGCAAAAAAGTGTCACACATGTGGTATCGCCGTACTCAGGAGAAATAGGGCAATGTGTTTTGTGGTGTATTTTTACATATACCCATGCTAGATGAGAGGAATATCTCTGTAAATTGACAACTTAGTATAATTTTTACAATAATTTACAATAAGTTGTAATTTACAGAGATATTTCTCACACACAGTATGGGTATATGTAAAAATACACCCCAAAACACATTGCCCTCCTTCTCCTGAGTACGGCGATACCACATGTGTGACACTTTTTTGCAGCCTAAGTGCGCAAAGGGGCCCAAATTCCAATGAGAATCTTTACGATTTCACAGGGCATTTTTTACGCATTTGGATTCCAAACTACTTCTCACGCTTTAGGTCCCCTAAAATGCCAGGGCAGTATAAATACCCCACAAGTGACCCCATTTTTGAAAGAAGACACCCCGAGGTATTCCGTGAGGGGCATGGCGAGTTCCTAGAATATTTTTTTTTTTTGCACAAGTTAGCGGAAAAAGATTTTTTATTTTATTTTTCTCTTACAAAGTCTCATATTTCACTAACTTGTGACAAAAAATTTTTTTTTACATGAACTCGCCATGCCCCTCACGAAATACCTTGGGGTGTCTTCTTTCCAAAATGGGGTCACATGTGGGGTATTTATACTGCCCTGGCATTTTAGGGGCCCTAAAGCGTGAGAAGAAGTCTGTAATATAAATGTCTAAAAAATTTTACGCATTTGGATTCCGTGAGGGGTATAGTGAGTTCATGTGAGATTTTAATTTTTTGTCACAAGTTAGTGGAATATGAGACTTTGTAAGAAAAAAAAAAAAATTATACATAAATTTCCGCTAACTTGTGACAAAAAATATAAATCTTCTATGAACTCGCCATGCCCCTCAAAAGTGATATTTTTATAGCGCCGCAGCGATTTTACTGTGTTTTTGCAGTGATCAGAAAAAAAAAATTTCTGTCACTGCGGTGGGGCGGACTGAACGCAAGTGTGCGCACAAGATCAGGCCTGATCGGGCGAACACTGCATTTTTTGTAGAGCCTATAGAACATGTCCTATTCTTGTCCACAGACAAGAAAAGGCATTTTCTACATAGTTCTGGCAATGTGCGGATCCGCAAAATGCGGAAAGCACATTGCCGGTGTCCGTGTTTTGCGGATCCGCGGTGTCCGTGTTTTGCGGATCCACGGATCCGTGAATCCGCAAAACACATACGGACGTCTGAATGAAGCCGTACAGGGGGGTGATCAATGACAGGGGGGTGATCAGGGAGTCTATATGGGGTGATCACCCCCCTGTAAGGCTCCATTCAGACGTCCGTATGTGTTTTGCGGATCCGCGGATCCGTGGATTCGAGGATCCGCAAAACACATACGGACGTCTGAATGGAGCCTTAATCAATGACAGGGGGGTGATCAGGGAGTCTAAGTTAATAAGGGGTTAATAAGTGACAGGGGGGGTGTAGTGTAGTGGTGTTTGGTGCTACTTACAGAGCTGCCTGTGTCCTCTGGTGGTCGATCCAAGCAAAAGGGACCACCAGAGGACCGGGTAGCAGGTATATTAGACGCTGTTAACAAAACAGCATCTAATATACCTTTCAGGGGTTAAAAAAATCGCATCTACAGCCTGCCAGCGAATGATCGCCGCTGGCAGGCTGTAGATCAGCTCGTTTACCTTCCGATCCTGTGAACGCAGGAAATCTCGCGTCTCACGAGATGACGCGCCGGCGTGTCAAGGAAGAATGAATCGACCGCCTCAGGAACGCAATCCTGCGTTAGGCGGTCCGGTGGCGGTTAATCAATTTTTTTCTGTCATAGACCCCTGCTCTACCAAGTAGACAGGTTAATAAATTTCTCTAATCTTTCTGTTACATTCTTGGGTTGACATTTTACAATTTTGGACGTGAATAAACCCCTGCTCTGCATAGGTGAAAAGGAAAAACATTTTTGAAATTCTTCTTTAATTGATGCGCGCCACCTCCTTTCATTCAATGCTTAAACTTTAACAAGTTGTCCCACATTTGCGCTTCAATAATTTGTCCCACATTTGCGCTTTAATAATTTGTCCCACATTTGCTTTTCAATAATTTGTCCCACATTTGCACTTCAATAATTTGTCCCACATTTGCGCTTCAATAACTTTTCCCATATTTCCGCTTGATCAAAATAAAATTTCATCCATTTATCTCCCTTGGATGTGGTCTCTCTTTCTCACGCTCCCTCTCCAGCGTGGAACCCTGATTCATCGATAACCATGATCAACATGGTAGGCTCAGAAAAGAACATTGAAAGTTGATAGAGAAGATATCCAAATGGATGGTGGACGTCACAGGGACGTGCGATCAGGCAGAAGTTATCTAGAGTCAACAAAGCGGCAGCAGGGCCTCTCCTGGCTAACGTTTCCAAATCCAAAATACCACAGTGACATTCCCTATAATTTTGTATTAATCATTACAGTAACAAGTCATCTTAAGAGTACTGTATTGTTATTTATCATCACTACCTCCCCGAGTTGGGAGTGGGTAATTAACGCGCGCCCCCTCCTTTCCTTCAATTCTTCCGTTTAAATGGCTTCTCCCACATTTCTGCTCGATCACAATTAAATTTCATGCATTGATCTCCCTTGGATATGGTCTCTCTTTCTCACGCTCCCTCTCCGGGGTGGAACCCTGATTCGCCGCTAACCGTGAACCACATGGTAGGCGCAGAAAAGAACATCGAAAGTTGATAGAGCAGATATTCAATTGGATCGTAAACATCACGGGGATGTGCGACATGGTGGGGCATTATGATTGCACACGCCTACACGAACTGACTGATGGTTCTGCCCCCTGCAATTTCTGGGTCTCCAAATTGGGCACATGGCCTGATCTTGCCCTTTACGCCTTGGAGGTGCTGGCCTGCCCTGCATCCAGTGTATTGCCTGAACGTGTGTTTAGCACGACTGGAGGGGGTTATCACAGGTTATATTTCCCAATGTTTTGGGGTGTACCCCAATTTAAAAAAATAAAAATAAATTTAAAACAAAAAAGCAGTGTAGGCAACCTCCTCCTCCTCCACCGCCGCTTCCTCCTACACCGCCACATCCAATGCCTCCTCAACCTCCTACTCCATATGGACCTCGCCCTCCTAGATCAAGATTATTATTTGTAATTTTTACGTATTTTATGTTATTTGAAGTCATTTCCCTATCCACATTTGTTTGCAGAGCACTTGCCATGCTCTTAATCACATTTTGCTGGCATTTGCAGCCCTCTAGCCTTTTCCATTAAAATTTTAGAGCCATTTTAGTGCTCAAACGTTCGGGTCCCCATTGACTTCAATGGGGTTCGGGTTCGGGGTCAAGTTCGGGTCCCGAACTCGAACTTTTTTGTGAAGTTCTGCCGAACCCGTCGAACCTGAACATCCAGGTGTCCGCTCAACTCTACTCATAAGTAAAGTTTGTGATATATAAGTCACTGCTATTACCGCTTGTGGTATATATGTCAATGGTGTTTAATTTTGCCACATATATTCATAGTCAATTGTGTCACATGTATAGAAATGCTTCTGTGAGTGTTGGTGGTGTAACAAAGACAGTATATTGCATGGTGTAACAAAGACAGTATATTGCATTCGTGGGACGCACCATGAACTAAAACTTTGGACCCTACCCCACCTATACAACGAGAGAGGAACCAATGCATGATAACCAATGACCATTTCTAATTAAATCTAACAGACAGCGCATCTAAGGAGGAGACGGCGATTCTTGCACTATGTGCAACGCCACGTGAGACGCCGACTAAAGCGCAATCCTCAAAGACGGCTGCGATACATTTATGAGTCTGAAACACTGATCTGAAGCTTAACGGATGGGTTATGTAGCCTTTCAGGCATCCATTTAGATCTAATATATAAAGCTGAGTGTATGTATGTGTGTGTATGTCCGCTAAAGGAATCCGCATTTACAATCACGGAATTTGGCACACATGTACATCAGGTGTCCGGGAAGGTTCTAGATCTCTAGGACGTACTGTTCCTGAGATATTCCTAAAAAAATGCATTAGCCAATAGAAGCTTGGTCACATGACCCTTATCAGCCAATAGAAGCTCGCAGGTCCTCCAGTCTCCACATACAGTTTTACTCCAGGTTTACATAACAACCCAGCCATTTTTCTTCACTGCTGTAGGTCAGCTTTAAAGGAAATCTGTCACCAGGTTAATCGCTATTGAAGTAAAGCCATGGCCTAATGGCACTTAGTACCTTATTTCCAGATGTGCCTTTGTTCCAGCAATAGATGTTTTTATCCTCTGAAAATCCAGTTTATTTGGTATGCAAATGAGCCAGTAAGTTGCCCAGAGGGGCGTCAATCTTGCAGGAAGGATCCCAGACACGCCCCCTGCCACAATGTGTCCATCCTCAAAAGACAAACTTAAAACCCCGCCATAGGTCCCGCGAAGCCATGCCCCTGATCCAGTTAGGCCAAGCCCCCTCCCACTCCTCAGCCAGCAGGGATTGAAAAAATAAAGTTAAAAATCAACTTCTAGGTCCCGCTAGCCCAAGCCTCCGATTCAGTTAGGCCATGCCCCCAACCACTTCTTAGCTGACAGGGATTGAAAAAATGAAGTTAAAAATAAAGTTCTGTAAGCTGCAGAGATGAGAGGGAGGGTGACTTTCTCCCTGCAGCTCACACTCAGACAGCACAGTGCTGCTGTCTTAGACTGAGCCGTTCAACAGGATACTCCCCCGATCCAGTTAGGCCATGCCCCCTCCCACTCCTCAGACGACAGGGATTGAAAAAATGAAGTTAAAAATCAACTTCTAGGTCCCGCTAATCCCCGTCCCGATCTGGCTAGGCCACGCCCCTACCACTCCTCGGCCGACAGGGATTGAACAAATGAGGTTAAAAATCAACTTCTGTCACCTGCAGGGGTAGGAGTGATGGTGACTTTCTTCCTCCAGCTCACACTCAGACAGCACAGTGCTGCTTTCTGAGAGTCAGCTGTTCAAAAGGACATCCTTGTGTCCGTCCAGGCCCTTCACTAGATGGAGGACAGGGAGTCTGAAAGCCGGACTGTCCGGCCTAAAACTGGACCTCTGGCCACTATGGAGGTCAGTGTTAAGTGGCAGATTTCTGTAAAGGCCACTGTTAAGGGGGCGGGCCCCTGTGGAGGTCATTGTCAAGGGGTGGTATGCTGTGAAAATCACTGCTAACGGGGAAGGCTGCTGTAATGGTCAAAGTTAAGGGGGTGGGATGAAATGGAGGTCAAATTGTAAGGGACAGGGCACTCTTGGGGGGGGTCAGTGGTAAGGGGTGGGGGCTGTGGAGATCATTGTTAAGGGGGTGTGGTGCTGTAGATGTCACTGTTATAGTGGATAGAAACATAGAAACATAGAAACATAGAATGTGTCGGCAGATAAGAACCATTTGGCCCATCTAGTCTGCCCAATATACTGAATACTATGGATAGCCCCCGGCCCTATCTTATATGAAGGATGGCCTTATGCCTATCCCATGCATGCTTAAACCCCTTCACTGTATTTGCAGCTACCACTTCTGCAGGAAGGCTATTCCATGCATCCACTACTCTCTCAGTAAAGTAATACTTCCTTATATTACTTTTAAACCTTTGCCCCTCTAATTTAAAACTGTGTCCTCTTGTGGTAGTTTTTCTTCTTTTAAATATGCTCTCTTCCTTTACCGAGTTGATTCCCTTTATGTATTTAAAAGTTTCTATCATATCCCCTCTGTCTCATCTTTCTTCCAAGCTATACATATTAAGGTCCTTTAACCTTTCCTGGTAAGTTTTATCCTGCAATCCATGTACTAGTTTAGTAGCTCTTCTCTGAACTCTCTCTAGAGTATCTATATCCTTCTGGAGATATGGCCTCCAGTACTGCGCACAATACTCCAAGTGAGGTCTCACCAGTGTTCTGTACAGCGGCATAAGCACTTCACTCTTTCTACTGCTTATACCTCTCCCTATACATCCAAGCATTCTGCTGGCATTTCGTGCTGCTCTATTACATTGTCTTCCCACCTTTAAGTCTTCTGAAATAATTACTCCTAAATCCCTTTCCTCAGATACTGAGGTCAGGACTGTGTCAAATATTCTATATTCTGCCCTTGGGTTTTTACGCCCCAGGTGCATTATCTTGCACTTATCCACATTAAATTTCAGTTTCCAGAGTTCTGACCATTCTTCTAGTTTTCCTAAATCCTTTTCCATTTGGCGTTTCCCTCCAGGAACATCAACCCTGTTACATATCTTTGTGTCATCAGCAAAAAGACAAACCTTACCAGCGAGGCCTTTTGCAATATCACTTATGAAGATATTAAACAAAATCGGTCCCAGTACAGATCCCTGTGGAACCCCACTGGTAACATTACCTTGTTTTGAATGTTCTCCATTGACTACAACCCTCTGTTGTCTGTCACTCAGCCACTGCCTAATCCACTCAACAATATGGGAGTCCATGCTTAATGACTGCAGTTTATTGATAAGTCTTCTATGTGGGACAGTGTCAAAAGCCTTACTAAAATCTAGATATGCGATGTCTACTGCACCTCCACCGTCTATTATTTTATTCACCCAGTCAAAAAAATCTATAAGATTTGTTTGACATGATCTCCCTGAAGTAAACCCATGTTGTTTTTCATCTTGCAATCCATGGGATTTTAGATGTTCCACAATCCTATCCTTTAATAGGGTTTCCATTAATTTGCCTACTATTGATGTCAGACTCACTGGTCTATAGTTGCTCGATTCCTCCCTACTACCTTTCTTGTGAATGGGCACGACATTTGCCAATTTCCAATCTTCCGGGACGACTCCTGTTACTAATGATTGGTTAAATAAATCTGTTAACGGTTTTGCCAGCTCACCACTAAGCTCTTTTAATAATTTTGGGTGTATCTCATCAGGCCCCTGTGACTTATCTGTCTTCACCTTAGACAGCAAACTTAGAACATCTTCCTCTGTAAAGATACATGCATCAAACGATTTAATAGTCATTCTTTCTAGTGGAGGTCCTTCTCCTTTTTCTTTTGTAAAAACTGAACAGAAGTATTCATTAAGGCAGTCGGCTAGCCCTTTATTCTCTTCTACATACCTTCCGTCCTTTGTTTTTAATTTAGTTATTCCTTGTTTTAATTTCCTTTTTTCATTTATATATCTGAAGAATGTCTTATCCCCTTTTTTCATAGACTGAGCTAGTTTTTCTTCTGCCTGCGCTTTAGAAGTTCTTATAACTTGCTTGGCCTCTCTCTGCCTAATCTTGTAGATTTCCTTATCTTCATTGCTCTGGGTTTTTTTATAATTACAAAATGCTAGCTTTTTATTTTTAATGATTTGGGCCACTTCTGCTGAGTACCACATTGGTCTCCTCCTTTTTTTGCTTTTACTGACGAGTCTAATGCAATTTTCTGTTGCCTTCAATAATGCACCTTTTAAGTAGTCCCATTTCTCCTGGACTCCATGTAATCCGTTCCAGTCTGATAAGGACTCATTTATGACTAATTTCATTTTTGAAAAGTCTGTTTTTCTAAAATCGAAAACTTTTGTTTTTGTGTGGTGGGACTCTTTCACAGTTCTTATATTAAACCACACTGACTGGTGATCACTAGATCCCAAGGTTTCGCCTACAATGACATCATATACCGAATCCCCGTTTGTGAATACCAAATCCAAAATGGCCTCCCTCCGGGTTGGCTCCTCAACCACTTGTTGTAGAGATAACCCCAGTAGGGAATTTAGAATATCTGTACTCCTGGTAGAACTTGCTATTTTGGTTTTCCAGTTTATATCTGGAAGATTGAAATCTCCCATAATGATAACTTCTCCTTTCATTGTCATTTTAGCTATTTCTTCAACTAGTAGATCATCTAGTTCTTTAACTTGACCAGGTGGTCTATAAATCACACCTACACGAGTTACTGCATGGTTAGCAAACTGCAACGTAACCCAAACTGACTCTATGTTGGCCTCACCAACTTGTATTAGGTTAGATTTAATGCTATCTTTCACATACAGGGCCACTCCTCCTCCTTTCTTGCCTTCTCTGTCTCTTCTGTATAAAGAGTACCCTGGTATGGTTATGTCCCAGTCATTTCTTTCATTAAACCATGTCTCCGTAACAGCCACTAAATCTACATTCTCAGATGCCATTATTGACCCAAGTTCATTGATTTTTTTACCTAAACTGCGAGCATTTGTAGACAGGACTCTGAGCTTATCATTTCTTAACCTCAGTGCTTCTGGCCTGTTCTGGCATTGTTTCGGGGGGCAATTGGACTCTTTTATTTTCACTCTTTTGCCCCCCCTTCCTAGTTTAAATACTCTTTCGCAAATTCTTGGAGTTGTTCACTAAGTACATTTGTTCCTTTGAGAGAAAGATGCAAACCATCTTTTTTGTACAGTTCCTTTCTATTCCAAGTAGAGCTATCATGAGAAACAAAGCCAAATCCTTGCTCTTGACACCATTTACCAAGCCATATGTTGAACTCCTTTATGCGCCTCTGCCTATCATTCTGAACATTATGCACAGGCAGAACTTCAGAAAATGAAATGGTGGATGCAAAATCCTGTACGTCATTACCAAGTGTGATAAAAGATTTTTTCACCTCTGACACTTCATTGCAAGCCAGGTCATTTGTCCCTAGATGGACAAGAACATCCACGTCCCCTTCCTGCTTTGCTTGCTTAACAATATTAATAATACGTCTTCTTTCTCTTCTAGCAGTAGCCCCAGGGAGACATCTCACAAAACCATTTTCTTTAAGCTCCACACTTCTTATGATTGAATCACCCAGCAACAGCTGCATCCTTTGAGACTTCACTTTATCTTTTTTGTTGCATACATTAGACATAGGAGTCGATGGTTTCTCACCCTCTGTGCTTGAGTCCATATCCATGTTGTCCTTACATTCTGAGAGTGCTGCAAATGAATTATGGAGAACCACCGACTGTGGGACATGTCTTCTATCCACCACTCTAAGACTTCCAGAACCTACATTAACCCATCTGCCATTTCTGGGGGTCCTCTGTGGCAGTGGCATTGCAGCAGTCCTAGCTGGAGTTTGTTTAACAGATAATTTAAATATTTCAGCTTTCAAAAATGCAATTTCCTGCTGCAGTAAGGAGAACTGTCTACAGATCTGACAGCATCCGAATCTCCAAAGAGTGGAACATGAAATAAATGCACAACAATTCCTGCACTGAACCAAGTCTGCCATTTTAAAGAGGAGAAAAAAATAAAAAAATAAATTTGTAACTTTAAATCAAACAAATCTTACCTTTTTTTTTGTATTGTTTCCACCTTCCAGCCTACCTCCTGACTATCTCCTGCAATATCTCTTTACTAGTACTTAATGTAGTACTTGAAGCTAGTACTTTCAGCTAATGAATTAGGATAGTGGATAGTGTTTATATATTTCAACGACACACACAAACATTAAATGAAGTAGATTAAATATACCCGAGCGAAGCCGGGTCCTTCACCTAATAAAAGATAAATCTGAGTAACACGATACCCTCTGTAAATTGATTGTGGAACAGTACGGGGTGGCTGCACGAAAGGTCTGGAGACTGCGCTTAAATTTGTAATGATGTTGCCATTTGGATGGTGGCGATAACACTCATAGAAGCGTTTCTATACACAATTGACTATAAATATATGTGGCAAAATTAAACACCATTAACTTATATACCACAAGCGGTAATAGCAGTGACTTATACTGTAGATCACGAACATTACTTGTGAGGAATACCGCTTGGCGTTTTTTCAAAGGATCCTGAGTGGTTCTCATCTGTTTTTAGTTTCTTGTTTAGTTTTTATTCTTATTTCCTAGATTAAAAAAAATAAATTGGGGAATATATACCCATAGCTGAATAGTCTAAGTGAAACTGGTGATCCATATAATTATAGTCTGAACACACTGTACCGTTGATGCACTGTTCTCCATATGGTCTATTGAAAAGGGACTTATATAATTAGAACACATTGTATTATATTTTTTTATGTATTACATTTTATATTTTTTTCTTGATTCTGTTGACTTTCAATTTTAATAGTAAATGTACTATAATAGGAATATAATGTATTATATCTCCTTATAATCTCCAGAAATTTGAGTGCCTTCCAACCTTTTACTTTTGAATTGTGTAGCACTAATTACATAGGGCTTGCCCTTGGAGAGAGCACCTTTCCACGATAACACCTGCTGGTGAGCCACTGCTATTTCATTTATCCCTTACAAGTTTAGAAAATGTGGTCACTTTTTGGGGGTTTTCACTGTGGGGGTACCTCAGGGTCTATTCAAATGCAACATAAATATTGAGGTTTGTTTTGTTGTTAAACCTTGATGTGTTACAGGAAAAAATTTATTCAATGAAAAATCAGCAAAAAAAATAAAAATTTAGAAACTTCACCTCTATTTTGCTTTAATCCCTGTGGAACATTTAAAAGGGTTAACAACATTTCTAAAACCAGTTTTGAATAGTTGAGGGGTGTAGTTTCTAAAATGGGGTATTTAAAATTGATTTTGGAAATAAAAATAAAAAAAATTAAAATTGCTTCTAAAATACTAAACTAGGGATGAGTGAACTTCATATTTTGAAGTTCGTGTTTGGGTTGGGGTATATGCTGAATTGCGTTATGGATTCCGTTCTCACGGACCATAATGCAATTCCATGACGGAATGCATAACTCAATGCCTTTAGATGCATTCCGTCATTCATTTCATCATAATAGAAGTTTATGGCCTGCATAACGGATCAGTCCAGTTTCTGTTATGCAGGAGAGGACGTCCTTTTCCCAAAATAAAGTAAAAACAAAAAGTGGAGAAAAAAAGTAGACATATTAGGATATTAGGTATTGCCGCATCCGTATCGACTGGCTCTATAAAATATCACATGACCTAACCTCTTAGGTGAACACAGTCAAAAAACAAAAATAAAAACTGTGCTAAGAAAAAAAAAATTGTCACCTTACATCACTAAAAGTGCAACACCAAGCGATGAAAAAGGAGTATGCCCCCCAAAATAGTACCAATCAAACCGTCATCTCATCCCGAAAAAATGTTACCCTATTTAAGACAATTGCTTAAAAAATACTATGGCTCTCAGACTATGGAGACACTAAAACATGAATTCAAAAATATTATTGTGTAAAACTTAAATAAATAAAATAAAATATACAAATTAGGTATTGCCACGTCCGTAACTACCTGCTTTATAAACTAACAGCCTAAAAAAAACAGTAAAAAAAGCCATTTTTTTGTCACCTTACATCACAAAATGATCAAGCGATCAAAATGTCATACACACCCCAATATCATACCAATCAAACCCTCATCTCAACCCGCAAAAATTGAGACCCTACTTAAGTCGATCGCCCAAAAAACTATGGCTCTCAGAATATGGAGACATTAAAACATGATTTTTTTTGTTTCAAAAATGCTGTTATTGTGTAAAACTTAAATAAATCAAAGTATAAATATTAGGTATTGCCACATCTGTAAGAACCTGCTGTATAAAAATATCACATGACCTAAACCCTCAGGTGAACACCGTAAAAAAAAAGTCGATCAAGCGATCAAAAAGTCAGTTATAGGCACCCTAAAATAACATATTTTTCGCCCTATAAGACGCACCGGCCTATAAGACGCACCTAGGTTTTTCAGGAGGAAAATAATAAAATAATAATTTTTAACCAAAAGGTGTGCTTTTGAATTAATGGTCGTCTGTGCATTACACTATTATGGGGGATCTGTGGATGATGCACTGTCATGTGGGGGATCTGTGGATGGCACTGTTATGGGGACCTGTGGATGGCACTGTTATGGGGGATCTGTGGATGGCACTGTTATGGGGGATCTGTGGATGGCACTGTTATGGGGGATCTGTGGATGGCACTGTTATGGGGATCTGTGGATGGAACTGTTATGGGGCATCTGTGGATGGTACTACTATGGGGTGGGAGATCTGTGGATGGCATTGTTATGGGGTGGGGGATCTGTGGATGGCATTGTTATGGGGTGGGGGATCTGTGGATGGCACTGTTATGGGGGGGATCTGTGGATGACACTGCTATATGTCATCCACAGATCCCCCTCAGAACAGTGTCCCCCAATACACCGGCCCTCTGCTCACCGCAGTATTTATAAACATTAAGCCTTATCCTGTTAATAAGTTTAAAAATAAAAAATAAACTGTGACTTTCAGAATATGGAGACACTAAATTTTTATATATTTTTTTTAAATGATTTACTATGTAAAACTGAAACAACCAACCAAAAAAAGTCATATTTGGTACTGTTGCGTAGTTAGCAACCTGCTCTGTAAAAATACCACACGATCTAACCTGTCAGATGAACATTGTAAATAACAAAATATAAAAATGGTGCCAAAACAGCAATTTCTTTGTTACCTTGCCTCACAAAAAGTGTATTATAGAGCAAACAAAAATCATATGTACCCTAAAATAGTACCAACAAAACTGCCACCTTATCCCGTAGTTTCTAGTCTAGGGGGGCATCAGGGGGGCTTCAAATGTGACATGGCAACTTAAAATAATCCCAGTGATATCTGCCCTCCAAAAACCATATAGCGATCCTTACCTTCTGTGCCCTGCTGTGTGCCCGTATAGCAATTTAAAACCACATATGGGGTGTTTCTGTAAACTAAAGAATCAGGTCAATAAATATTTAGTTTTGTTTGGCTGTTAACTCTTGCTTTGTTACTGGAAGAAATGGATTAACATGGAAAATCTGGCAAATAAGTGAAATTCTGAAATTTATTTTTTATTTTCATTTAATTTTTGTGGAACACTTAGAGGGTTACCAAAGTTTGTAAAATCAGTTTTGAATACCTTGAGGGGTGTATTTTTTAAAATGAGGTCACTTTTTTGGAGTTTCTACTCTAGAGGTGAATCAGGGGGTCTTCAAATGTGACATGGCAACATAAAATTATCCCAGTGATATCTGCCCTCCAAAAACCATATAGCGTTCCTTACCTTCTGCGCCCTGCTGTGTGCCCGTACAGCAGTTTCCGACCATATATGGGGTGTTCCTGTAAACTACAGAAACAGGGCAATATTGAGTTTTGTTTGGCTGTTAACCATTGCTTTGTTAGCGGCAAAAATGGATTGAAATGGAAAATCTGCCAAAAAAGTTACATTCTGAAATGTTATCTACTTGTGGAACACCTAAAGGGTTAACAAAGTTTGCAAAATCAGTTTTGATTACCTTGAGGGGTTTAGTTTCTAAAATGGGGCCATTTATGGGTGTTTTTTTTTATTATATAAGCCTCGCAAAGTGACTTCAGACCTGAACTGGTCCTTAAAAAGTGGGTTTTGGAAATTTTCTGAAAAATGTCAAGATTTGCTTCTAAACTTGTAAGCCTTCTAACGTCCCAAAAAAAGAAAATGTAATTTACCAAATGGTCCAATCATGAAGTAGACATATGGGAAATGTGAATTAATAACTATTTTAGGAGGTATCACTATCTGTTTTAAAAGCAGAGAAATGGAATCTTAGAAAATTAGGAATTTTTCCAAATGCTGGTAAATTTGGTATTTTTTTTATAAATAAAAATGAACTATTTTGACTCAAATTTACCACTTTCATGAAGTACAATTTGTGACGAGAAAACAATATCAGAATGGCTTGGTTAAGTAAAAACGTTTTAAAGTTATCACCACATAAAGTGACACATGTCAGATTTGTAAAAATTGGCCTGGGATTTAAGGTGAAAAGTGACTCGGTAGTGAAGGGGTTAATTCACTATTTTGTAAAGGAAAGGATACTTTTTTCTTTATCATTACTGCATGTTCAGGAGTCGTGATGAACCTTGGCATGCTATTCCGGTACTGTTTAGTGCTAGTGTGAAAGTAGCCTTACTCTAATGCAAAGCTCAATACTGTTCTAAAGTTGTCCTCGCCTCAATCAAGACTGATGGCTACAGAGACTGTTCATACATTATATTATCATATTAAAAGTGCTTTATATGTCTTGTGACAAATCAAGTGGAAAAGTTGTGGATGGGGTCTACATTTCTCCTCCATTTGTAGCTTCATCTATATGTGGCAATCAGGGAGTTAATTTAAAAGAGACAGAGATACTTATTTCCATTAGGTTTTGTTCAAAACCTGGTAATAGGGCCTGGAATGCCGGAGTTGGGGGAGAGAAGGACAGGCTCCCACTTTTAGTCCATTTATCATTTTGTGCTGGCTCATTAGGAGCCCCCTGGGTGAGCTCCATAAGGGATGTATGGGGCTCTCAGACAAGGGGCCAGCTGGGGGCAAAGGAGCAGGTGCTGTGAGCCTGATATATCAGGTCCTATACATATTAGGTTGTATGGACTGCAGTGTTTATGTTTTGTGTCAGGTAGTAGACCTGCACTGTGTCAGCTAGAAGCACCATTCATGTTTAGTTTATGCTGTTTATTTTGCTTGCTTTGTTTTCTTTCTGTTATTTTAATCTGATCATAAAACTGGATGCTGTTATTTTCAACCAAGCTGCCATGTGAAATGTCATATTATTGTGTGCCTGCTATGGAGTGCCATCTACCCCAGAGGATGACCATCCTGCTAGCTAGTTACTTACACGTCACATCTAGTCCTGCACAGTTTAAATATGTTCACCACATTCTCTACAGTAAAGAAAGTATAAAGAAATGGTTTATCGCAACCCTTAAAGGCTATGTACACCTTTGGAGTCAAATATTTTTTTAGATTGCATTTAACTTATTTTTGGCTAAAAATCATATTTTCAATTGACCTTTATTGAAAATATTGAGCTGTTCAGTCCCAAAAGGTTAACTGTTTTTCTAACTATTTGACTAGTACTTTCACTTTCAGTAATTGAAGTTTTGTAGT
Organism: Bufo bufo; assembly: GCF_905171765.1. NCBI lineage: Eukaryota > Metazoa > Chordata > Amphibia > Anura > Bufonidae > Bufo > Bufo bufo. The sequence goes on from NC_053390.1 coordinate 395,512,144, forward strand.
ACAGTAGCTCACTCTACCTCACAACATGAATCAGGTGCTTACTTTTAACGGCAACACCCAATGTCGATGTAGAAAATTTAAAGTAAAAACAAGGTTTTGAAAGGGCCCTCAAAATATCTAGAGTATGGAATACGAAGCTTTAGTATAAAAATTGCTATACAGATTTATTACATTACGATTAAAAATGACAATAAAAAATTAGTGACACATGATTAATAACACATAATTAGTGACACAATTTTACAGAAAACGCATGGAAGACATATTTTTTGTGCAATTCATTTGAGAAAAACATAAAAGGTTTTATGTAAATTAACGATACCCTTTGACTTATAGTTCATATAAATATGTAAAAAATGTATCAAGGAAAGTATATATGTGATGTGTTTATATTAATATCTACGGGAAACAAAACGATCCAGTAAAGGAATCCAGACCATGTTTTTTAGGCTACAGAGCTTTACAGATAATCACCGCCCCTCCAATAGGAGAATTTCCCTATAAATAGTCACATTTATTAAACCACTGCCAATCACTAAGGAAGGAGTATGACACTCCGAAACGTGTCTGGTTTCAAAAGCAGTGTGATAATGCGGCAAATGCCCGACAATTAGAAGTTCAACTCTACAAACCGAAGCAACTCTAAGTGCCGGAAATAAGTAAGACGCCGAGCGCTCCATTTTCCAGGTCCAGAGTTCCGATCATGTGGGACGCCACGTGGGACACTGTGTGATAGACCACATGAGATTCCGGCATCTCTCACATCGCCTCACATATCTGAATTAAGAGGGATAGTGCACCTAGGCGCCACTCCACATACCGAAGCAGAGACGGGTACCCCAAACTGAAGGAGCGGTAATATAAATTAAGCTGCTGGCTTAAAATACTTTTACAATACAATTACTTGGTGACTTTTTAATTTATTGCTTGGTGAATTTTTAAAGAAAATTTTAAGTGCCCATTTCTATTACGTTAAGTCTGGTAAGACTATGAACATGATTTATTGACCAATTGCTGTTGCTGTCACGGTCCTTTTTTACAACTACGCATTATGACTAGAGTTGGGTGGACACCTGGATGTTCGGGTTCGAAAAAAAAGTTCGGGTTCAGGACCCGAACTTGACCCCGAACCCCATTGAAGTCAATGGGGACCCGAACTTTTGGCCACTAAAATGTCTCTAAAATAGCTCGGGAAAGAGCTAGAGAGCTGCAAAAGGCAGCAAAATGCGCTTAAGAGCATGGAAAATGCTCTGCAAACAAATGTGGATAGGGAAATGAATAAAAAAAACATAAAAATACTTTATGGGTGGATGTGGCCGTGTAGGCTCACGTGGCGGTCTAGGTGGAAGCGGCGGCGAAGGAGGAATAGGTAGCCAACACAGATGTGTGTTATTTAGCATTTTTACATAGGGGTATCCCCCAAAATATTGGGACATATAAAAAAAATAAGGAATAAGTGCACTTGAGTACAAGGATGGATGGTTGAGGCTGTTAGAACTGTCTATTCTGCACAAGGTACAAACAAGTCCTGAGGGATCCAAGCCTGGTTCATTTTAATGAACGTGAGATTGTCCACATTGGCTGTGGACAGGCGGCTGCGTCTGTCTGTAATGACGCCTCCTTCCATGCTAAATACACGTTCAGAGAGTACACTGGCTGCAGGGCAGGCCAGCACCTCAAAGGCATACAGGGCAAGTTCTGGCCATGTGGACAATTTGGAGACCCAGAAGTTGAATGGGGCAGAACCATCAGTCATAACGTGTAGGCGTGTGCACAGGTACTGTTTCACCATGTTGTTCAAATGCTGCCTCCTGCTAAGATGTTCTATATCAGCAGTTGGGGCCGGTTGTTGCGGCGAGGTGACAAAGCTTTTCCACATGTCGGCCATTCTAACCCTGCCTTCTGAGGTGCTGGCGCTGACACAGCTGTGTTGGCGACCTCTTCCTCCTCCCCTGCCTTCGCCTTGTGCTTCCACTTGTCCCCCGGCATCAGTCGGGAATGCTCTCAGGAGCGCGTCTACCAGCGTGCGCCTGTAGTCGCGCATCTTCCGATCACACTCCAGTGAAGGAATTAATTAATTACCTGGCCTCTGCTGTTGCAAAAAAACTCCCTCTGAGCCACTTCTAAAAGACTGTCCTGAAAGTGTTAGAGATGACCCCTCTTCCTCCTCCACCTCGTCCTGGGCCACATCCTCTTCCATCATTGCCCTAAGTGTTTTCTCAATGAGACATAGAAGTGGTATTGTAACGCTGATAACAGCGTCATCGCCACTGGCCATGTTGGTGGAGTACTCGAAACAGCGCAACAGGGCACACAGGTCTCGCATGGAGGCCCAGTCATTGGTGGTGAAGTGGTGCTGTTCCGCAGTGCGACTCACCCGTGCGTGCTGCAGCTGAAACTCCACTATGGCCTGCTGCTGATCGCACAGTCTCTCCAGCATGTGCAAGGTGGAGTTCCACCTGGTGGGCACGTCGCATATGAGGCGGTGAGTGGGAAGGCCGAAGTTATGCTGTAGAGCAGACAGCCGAGCGGCGGCAGGATGAGAACGCCGGAAGCGCGCACAGACGGCCCGCACTTTATGCAGCAGCTCTGACATGTCGGGGTAGTTGTGAATGAATTTCTGCACCAACAAATTCAGCACATGCGCCAGGCAAGGGATGTGCGTCAAGCTGGCTAGTCCCAGAGCTGCAACGAGATTTCGCCCATTATCGCACACCACCAGGCCGGGCTTGAGGCTCACTGGCAGCAACCACTCGTCGGTCTGTTGTTCTATACCCCCCAGAACTCCTGCGCGGTGTGGGGCCTGTCCCCCAAACACATCAGTTTTAGACCAGCCTGCTGACGTTTACCCCTGGCTGTGCTGAAGTTGGTGGTGAAGGTCTGTCGCTGACCGGATGAGGAGGTGGTAGAAGAGGAGGAGGAAGCTTAGTAGGAAGAGGAGGCAACAGGAGGCAAAGAATGATGCCCTGCGATCCTTGGCGGCCGAAGGACGTGCGCCAAACAGCTCTCCGCCTGGGGCCCAGCCGCCACTACATTTACCCAGTGTGCAGTTAGGGAGATATAGCGTCCCTGGCCGTGCTTACTGGTCCACGTATCTGTGGTTAGGTGGACCTTGCCACAGATGGCGTTGCGCAGTGCACACTTGATTTTATCCAATACTTGGTTGTGCAGGGAGGGCACGGCTCTCCTGGAGAATTAGTGGCAGCTGGGATCGACGTACGTGGGACAGCAAGCGACATGAGCTGTTTGAAGCTGTCCGTCTCCACCAGCCTGAATGACAGCATTTCAAAGGCCAGTAGTTTAGAAATGCTGGCATTCAGGGCCAGGGATCGAGGGTGGCTAGGTGGGAATTTACGCTTTCTCTCCAAGGTTTGTGAGATGGAGAGCTGAACGTTTCCGTGTGACATGGTGGAGATGCATGGTGACGGAGGTGGTGGTGTTGGTGGCACATTCTCTGTTTGCTGGGCGGCAGGTGCCAACGTTCCTCCAGAGATGGAGGAAGAGGCCGAGGCAGCATCAGAAGAGGGAGCAGGAGGGGCCTGAGCCCTTTCTTGGTTTTGAAGGTGCTTACTCCACGGCAGCCCGTGTCTCGCATGTAGATGCCTGGTCATGCAGGTTGTTAATGTAGATGCTAAGGTTCAGAACGTTAATGCCTCGCTTCAGGCTCTGATGGCACAGCTTGCAAACCACTCGCGTCTTGTCGTCAGCACATTGTGTGAAGAAGTGCCATGCCAGGGAACTCCTTGAAGCTGCCTTTGGTGTGCTTGGTCCCTGGTGACTGTGGCCAGTAGCAGGCGAACTGCTTTGGCGACGGCTTTTGCACCCTGCTCCCTCTTTTGCTACGCTGTTGGCTCAGTCTCAACACTGCCTCTTCCTCCGGACTCTGAAAGTCAGTGGCATGACCTTCATTCCATGTGGGGTCTAGGACCTCATCGTCCCCTGCATCGTCTTCCACCCAGTCTTCCTCCCTGACCTCCTTTTCGGTCTGCACACTGCAGAAAGACGCAGCAGTTGGCACCTGTGTTTCGTCATCATCAGAGACGTGCTGAGGTGGTATTCCCATTTCCTCATCAGGAAACATAAGTGGTTGTGCATCAGTGCATTCTATGTCTTCCACCCCTGGGGAAGGGCTAGGTGGATGCCCTTGGGAAACCCTGCCAGCAGAGTCTTCAAACAGCATAAGAGACTGCTGCATGACTTGAGGCTCAGACAGGTTCCCCGATATGCACGGGGGTGATGTGACAGACTGATGGGCATGGGTTTCAGGCGCCACCTGTGCGCTTTCTGCAGAAGACTGGGTGGGAGATAATGTGAACGTGCTGGATCCACTGTACTTGCTCAGGCCTTACCATACGTAGAACGGCATTAGGCCCGACCAAATATCGCTGTAGATTCTGGCGGCTATTGGGACCTGAGGTAGTAGGTTCAGTAGGACATCTAGCTGTGGCAGAACGGCCACGTCCTCTCCCTGCACCAGAGGCTCCACCAACACCACCACCACGACCGCGTCCCTTATTAGATCTTTGCCTCATAGTTAGCATTCACTAAGCAAAGTAAAAAGTGGTTAAGTCTGTTAAAAATAATTAACCGCCAATAAAAACCCTGATGTAGGGTATTGCACTCAATTTTTATTTAACTCTATATGACAGCGGTATTTGTGGCCTAAATTTCACAGTAACTTATGCATCTCTAATCTGTCATGGTCTTACCTTCCTGCTGTTCTCCTTCGTTTGACATGTGCTGGCGGCCATCTTGGGTTCTGGGTTTCTTGTAGCCTTCCACCCTGCGGCTCCTCCTTCCCACTGGGAGGAGCTGGATGCCTAGCTCATATATATAGGAGGTCTGTGGCTTCAGTTCCTTGCTTGGTCCTCTTGTGTTCACATGCTTCTAAGACTGCTGCTGCTTCTGGTTCCTGATCCTGGCTTCGTCTGACTACCCTGCTGGTTCCTGATCCTGGCTTCATCTGACTACCCTGCTGGTTCCTGATCCTGGCTTCGTCTGACTACCCTTCTGGTTCCTGACCTCTGGCTTCGCAAAGACTCTGCTCGGTTTTACCATCCGTTTGGACTTTTGCTTTACAGCTTTATTTTCAATAAAGCCTTCTTATTTTCACTTATCTCTTGTTGTACGTCTGGTTCATGGTTCCGTGACATAATCCCAGATGTGCAGTATATCAGAGTTTTTTTTTTAACCCCAGTAAGCAAAAGCTGTATTTGTGGCCTAAATTTCACAGTAACTTATGCACCTCTAATCCTAGATGTGCAGTATATCAGGGTTTTTTAACCCCAGTAAGCAAAAAGCTGAATTTCTGGCCTAAATGTGACACTCACTTATGCACCTATAATCCTAGATGAGCACTGAATGAAACAGATGGGTTTTTTTTCACCCCAGTAAGCAAAAAGCCGTGTGGCCTAAATTTCACAGTTACTTATGCATGTCTAATCCCAGATGTGCAGTATATGAAACAGAGGGGTTTGTTTCACCCAGTATGCCAAAGCTGTATTTCTGGCCTAAATGTGACATTCACTTATGCACCTATAATCCTAGATGTGCACTATATTAAACAGATGTTTTTTTTTTTCACCCCAGTATGCCCCAGTAAGCAAAAAGCCGTATTTGTGGCCTAAATTTCAGAGTCACTTATGCACGTCTAATCCCAGATGTGCAGTATATCAGAGGGATTTTTAGCCCCAGTAAGCAAAAAGCTGTATTTCTGGCCTAAATGTGACACTCACTTATGCACCTATAATCCTAGATGTGCACTATATAAAACAGATTTCTTTTTTCTGCCCCAGTATGAGAAAGCCGTATTTCTGGCCTAAATTTCACAGTCACTTATGCAGCGATAATCCTAGATGTGCACTATATGAAAAAAAGGTTTTTTTTTAACCCCAGTGTCTCAAAGCAGTATTTCTGGACTTGCAGACATAGAAACATAGAAACATAGAATGTGTCGGCAGATAAGAACCATTTGGCCCATCTAGTCTGCCCAATATACTAAATACTATAGATAGCCCCTGGCTTTATCTTATATGAAGGATGGCCTTATGCCTATCCCATGCATGCTTAAACTCCTCCACTGTATTTGCAGCTGCCACTTCTGCAGGAAGGCTATTTCTTGCATCCACTACTCTCTCAGTAAAGTAATACTTCCTGATATTACTTTTAAACCTTTGCCCCTCTAATTTAAAACTATGTCCTCTTGTAGCAGTTTTTCTTCTTTTAAATATTCTTTCCTCTTTTACCTTGTTGATTCCCTTTATGTATTTAAAAGTTTCTATCATATCCCCTCTGTCACGTCTTTCTTCCAAGCTATACATGTTAAGGTCCTTTAATCTTTCCTGGTTAATTTTATCCTGCAATCCATGTACCAGTTTAGTAGCTCTTCTCTGAACTCTCTCCAAAGTATCAATATCCTTCTGGAGATATGGTCTCCAGTACTGAGCACAATACTCCAAATGAGGTCTCACTAGTGCTCTGTAGAGCGGCATGAGCACCTCCCTCTTTCTACTGGTAATTCCTCTTGCTATACACCCAAGCATTCTGCTAGCATTTCCTGCTGCTCTGTGACATTGTCTGCCTACCTTTAAGTCTTCTGAAATAATGATCCCTAAATCCCTTTCCTCAGATACTGAGGTTAGGACTGTATCACTGATTTTATATTCTGCTCTTGGGTTTTTACGTCCCAGGTGCATTATCTTGCACTTATCAACATTAAATTTTAGTTGCCAGATTTTTGACCATTCCTCTAGTTTTCCTAAGTCCTTTTCCATTTGGTGTATTCCTCCAGGAACATCAACCCTGTTACAAATCTTTGTGTCATCAGCAAAAAGACACACTTTACCATTGAGGCCTTCTGCAATTTCGCTGACAAAGATATTAAACAATATGGGTCCCAGAACAGATCCCTGAGGTACCCCACTGGTAACAAGACCTTGGTCTGAATATACTCCATTGACTACAACCCTCTGTTGCCTGTCCCTCAGCCACTGCCTAATCCATTCAACAATATGGGAGTCCAAGCCCAATGACTGCACTTTATTGATAAGCCTTCTATGTGGGGCAGTATCAAAAGCCTTACTAAAGTCTAGATAAGCGATGTCTACTGCACCTCCTCCATCTATTATTTTAGTCACCCAATCAAAAAAATCAATAAGATTAGTTTGACATGATCTCCCTGAAGTAAACCCATGCTGTTTTTCATCTTTCAATCCATGGGATTTTAGATGTTCCACAATCCTCTCCTTAAGTATGGTTTCCATTAATTTCCCCACTATTGATGTCAGGCTTACTGGCCTATGGTTGCCCGATTCCTCCCTACTACCTTTCTTGTGAATGGGCACAACATTTGCTAATTTCCAATCTTCTGGGACGACTCCTGTTGCCAGTGATTGGTTAAATAAATCTGTTAATGGTTTTGCTAGTTCACCGCTGAGCTCTTTTAATAGCTTTGGGTGTATCCCATCAGGCCCCTGTGACTTATTTGTATTAATTTTAGACAGTTGACTTAGAACCTCTTCCTCTGTAAAGACACATGCGTCAAAAGATTCATTAGTCTTCTTTCCCAACTGAGGTCCTTCTCCTTCATTTTCCTTTGTAAAAACTGAACAGAAGTATTCATTGAGGCAGTCAGCTAGTTCTTTATCTTCTTCCATATACCTTCCTTCTTTAGTTTTTAATTTGGTAATTCCTTGTTTTAGTTTCCTTTTTTCATTTATGTATCTGAAGAATGCCTTATCGCCTTTTTTCCCTGACTGAGCTAATTTCTCTTCTGCCTGTGCTTTAGAAGCTCTTATAACTTGTTTGGCCTCTCTCTGCCTAATCTTATAAATTTGTCTGTCATCCTCGTTTTGATTTTTTTTATAATTCCTAAATGCTATCTTTTTGTTTTTAATGATTTTGGCCACTTCTGCTGAGTACCACAGTGGTCTCTTCCTTTTTTTGCTTTTACTTACAAGCCTAATGCAATCTTCTGTTGCCTTCAATAGTGCCACTTTTAAGTAGTCCCATTTCTCCTGGACTCCAATGAAACTGTTCCAGTCTGATAGGGACTCGTATACCACTAATCTAATTTTAGAAAAGTCAGTTTTTCTAAAATCTAAAACTTTTGTGTGGTGTGACTCAGTCACTGTACTTATAGTAAACCACACTGACTGGTGATCACTAGATCCCAAGCTTTCCCCTACAGTAATATCAGATACCAATTTCCAATTTGTGAATACTAAATCTAAAATGGCCTCCTTCCGGGTTGGCTCCTCCACTACTTGCTGTAGAGATAATCCCAGTAGGGAATTTAGAATATCTGTACTCTTGGCAGAACTAGCTATTTTGGTTTTCCAGTTTACATCTGGAAGATTGAAGTCTCCCATAATGATAACTTCCCCCTTCAATGTCATTTCAGCTATTTCCTCAACTAGTAGATCATCTAATTCTTTGACTTGGGTAGGTGGTCTATATATAACACCTACACGAGTTACCTTATGATTATAAAGCTGCAAGGTAACCCAAACGGACTCTAAATTGTTCTCGCTAACTAGTATCAAATTCGATTTTATGCTATCTTTCACATACAGGGCCACCCCTCCCCCCTTCTTGCCTTCTCTGTCTTTCCTGTATAGAGAGAACCCTGGTATTGATATATCCCAGTCATTACTCCCCTTGAACCACGTCTCAGTAACAGCCACTACATCTATATTCTCAGATGCCATTATTGCCTCAAGCTCATTGATCTTATTCCCTAGACTGCGAGCATTTGTAGACAAGACTCTGAGCTTGTCATTTCTTAACCTTTGTGCTACTGGCCTCTTCTGGCATTGTTCCGGGGGGCAGTCAGACTGCTGGATTATCACTCTTTTGCCCCCCCTTTCCTAGTTTAAATGCTTCTTAGCAAATACTTGGAACTGTTCACCGAGGACATTCGTTCCATTGAGAGAAAGATGCAAACCATCTTTCTTGTACAGTTCTTTTCCATTCCAACAAGAGCTATCATGAGACACAAAGCCAAACCCTTGGTTCAGACACCATTCACCAAGCCATACATTGAATTCCTTAATGCGCATCTTCCTGTCATGCTGAAGGTTATGCACAGGCAAAACTGCAGAGAATGAAACAGTTGATGCAACCTCCCGTATATCCTTTCCAAGTGTATGAAAAGCTTCTTTCACCTTTGAAACCTCATTGCAAGCCAGATCGTTTGTCCCAAGATGGAGAATAACATCCACTTCCCTTTCCTGCTTTGCTTGCCTAACTATATTTAGGATCCGTCGTCTATCCCTGCTAGCGGTAGCACCAGGGAGACATCTCACAACACCATTCTCCTCAAACTTCACACCTCTTATGATGGAATCGCCCACCAACAGCTGCTTACTATCAATCCTCACCTTCTCCTTTTTGTCTTTGGCTGCAGTCTTGCATACTTTAGGCATGGGAGATGATTGTTTCTCACCCACTGTGCTTGAGCCATCCTCCATGTTGCTCTTGCACTCTGAAAGTGCTGCAAATGAATTATGGAGAGCCACAGACTGGGAAATGCCTTCTATCCACAACTCTCAGTCTACCTGAACCTACAGTAACCCATCTTAAATTTCTAGGGGGCCTCTGTGGCAGTGGCATTGCAATGTTCTTAGCCTGAGTTTGTTTAGTGGTTAATTTAAAAATCTCATATTTCAAAAAGGTAATTTCCTGCTGCATTATTTGGCCAACTGCAGATATCCTGTGCTGGTGCACTATCGTTGCATAAAATGGCTGCCGATTATGTATTGATATTGACTAACTGAAGGAAAAAAAGTTAGTTTTCAGTAGTAGTTGGCTCAGGGCAGGCTTAAAACAATTGTGCACTGCACCCACAAAATACATTTGCTGTAGATCGCTGAGTAAAGAAGCAGTTCTTCATAAGATTTCTCCCTGATCTATCCCTCACAGCAGCTGCAGCCTATCCCTACACTAATCGGAGCAGAGTGACGGGCGGCGCTACGTGACTCCAGCTTAAATAGAGGCTGGGTCACATGCTGCAGTTGGCCAATCACAGCCATGCCAATAGTAGGCATGGCTGTGAAGGCCTTTTGGGGCAAGTAGTATGACGCTTGTTGATTGGCTGCTCTGCAGCCTTTCAAAAAGCGCCATAGAAATCGGCGTACACCGAAACCGAACTTTTACGTAAATGTTCGGGTTCGGGTGCCGAAAAACCTAAAGTTTGGGTTCGCTCAACTCTAATTATGACCATATGAAAAAAAAGTTTTTGTAGCAAAAAAGTTTTTGGGATACAATTCCATAACCGGCCACAAGCTTATTATTATTTTTGATATATTGGCGATATATGACCAAATATTGCGATTATATGATCACATCACAAGCATTAACCTAATTACCAATATTAACGGGATCCCTAATTTTTATGCAGATGTTATTTGTATGCAGGTGTTATACGTTATTAACTATGTGTCACTATTTATGTGTTATTAAATATGTATCAATCATGTGTCACAAATTTTTTATTGTAAATTTGTAATCATAATTTAATAAATCTGTAGAGTCATTTTTATATTAAAGCTTCGTATTTCATACTCTATCTAGACTTTGTGCCGGTCATCTAATAACCCTCTTCTCTAAACTACTAAGAGGTCATAAATACTCATTTAAGCCACATTCTTATAAGTAAGATAAGGATTGATCTTTAATGAGTGTTTATAAGGTCAAAGAGCAGAAATAAGAAATCAGCTCTGTACACAAAAAAGGATTCCCTATTGTTAATAAAGACCAATTGAAAAAATTATTTTTAGCTCAAAATAAGTATAATGCAATAATTAAATAAAATGTCCCCAAAGGTGTACATAGCCTTTAAGTTTACCTGAACTGCATGATTGCGGGGGGATCCCACCATTGTCCCCCATTTAAATGGAAAAACGGTAGCACATGCATGATTGCTCCATTAATCAGATACTTATAATTAGAAATGAGCGAAGTTTTGAAAAATTTGATTTGGCTGCTTTGCTGAACTTCAACAAGAAATTCGATTAGTTACGAATTAATTTGTCACGAATCGCTTTCCATTATATTGAGTGAACATAATGCCGGGAAACAGGGATTGTGCCACCCCCCCTCGCCCCGCATCATTTAACCTCTCAGATGCCGCATTCAATGCTGATCGAGGCATCTGTGACTAACATTAAGCCGTTAAGGGGTTCATCAGGGGTTAAAAAAATATATACTCAACTCATCCACTTGATAGCGGAGAGGCTCCCGTCTTTATATATTCACCACGTGCGCCCATCACGTTCACGGCAGGTCCTTTGGCGGTTTTCTTCAATGAAGACAGGAGCGGGCAGCCTTTCCGAGAGCAAGTGGATTAGGCGAGTATATATTTTTTTATTTTCAGCCACCATTTCAGGAAAAAAAAAAACTGAAGTGTGTGGAAATTCAGCTTCTTGGTGAATTAAATCTTTCCTGAAATTCGAATCGAAGTCCACTTCAGATACTTCGATTCACTCAACACTACTGTATAGGAGATACATTTTGATTGTGGGACAAGCCCTTTAAATGAAATCTATCATCTTGGACTGTTATTTGCAGTAATATTGTATATGGGTAGTACTGCACATATGGAGTCCAAATCTCTATTTTTTATTTTCCTATTGCCCCTGGTTCTCTCATTATCATCATTTAAAGATATGCTGAAATGCATTCTCAGGACTGCTGTGCAGAAGTCCTCATGCTTATGTTAGCACTGCACTGTGTTTTAAAGCTTAGCTTTGAGCGCTGACAGCGGAGGAATGGGAGGGCAGTAGGAAAATAAAAATGACAATCTGGACTCAAGTCCTTATGTGCAATATTACTCATGTAGTACTGCAGATAATAGTCTAGAATCATGACAGATTCCCTTTAACATTAATGCCAATTAACCAGTTCCTCAACATCTTTAGGCCTCATGCACACGACCGTTGTGTGCATCCGTGGCCGTTGTGCCATTTTCCGTTTTTTTTCGCGGACCCATTGACTTTCAATGGGTCCGTGGAAAAATCGGAAAGTGCACCGTTTTGCAGCCGCATCTGTGATCCGTGTTTCCTGTCCGTCAAAAAAATATGACCTGTCCTATTTTTTTGACGGACAACGGTTCACGGACCCATTCAAGTCAATGGGTCCGTGAAAGAACACGGATGCACACAAGATTGGCATCCGCGTCCGTGATCCGTGGCCGTAGGTTACTTTCATACAGACGGATCCGAAGATCCGTCTGCATAAAAGCTTTTTCAGAGATGAGTTTTCACTTCGTGAAAACTCATATCCGACAGTATATTTTAACATAGAGGCGTTCCCATAGTGATGGGGACGCTTCTAGTTAGAATATACTACGAACTGTGTACATGACTGCCCCCTGCTGCCTGGCAGCACCCGATCTCTTACAGGGGGCTGTGATCCGCACAATTAACCCCTCAGGTGCTACACCTGAGGGGTTAATTGTGCATATCATAGCCCCCTATAAGAGATCAGGGGCTGCCAGGCAGCAGGGGGCAGACCCCCCTCCCTCCCCAGTTTGAATATCATTGGTGGCCAGTGTGCGCCGCCCCGCCCCCCCATTGTAATATCATTGGTGGCCAGTGTGCGGCCTCCCCCGGCCACCCCCCCTCCCTCTATTGTAATATCATTGGTGGCCAGTGTGCGCCCCCCCCCCGGCCCCCCCTCTATTTTATTAATATCATTGGTGGCCAGTGTGCGGCCTCCCCCCCCCCCCCCCCCCCCGATCATTGGTGGCAGCGGAGATTCCAATCGGAGTCCCAGTTTAATCGCTCTGGGGCTCCGATCGGTAACCATGGCAACCAGGATGCTACTGCAGGCCTGGTTGCCATGGTTACTTAGCAATATTACAATATTAGAAGCATCATACTTACCTGCTGGCTGCTGCGCTGTCTGTGTCCGGCCGGGAGCTCCTCCTACTGGTAAGTGACAGGTCTGTGCGGCGCATTGCTTAATGATCTGTCACTTACCAGACTTTACATTGAAAGTCAATGGGGGACGGATCCGTTTGAAATTGCACCATATTGTGTCAACGTCAAACGGATCCGTCCCCATTGACTTGCATTGTAATTCAGGACCGATCCGTTTGGCTCCGCATGGCCAAGCGGACACCAAAACGACTTTTTTTTCATGTCCGTGGATCCTCCAAAAATCAAGGAAGACTCACGGATCACGGAAAAACGGAGCATGAGGCCTTGTGCATGAGGCCTTACTAAGGGAATAGCATGTTACATAAGGGCTCTTTCTCACGAGTGGATCCAGTGAGTGGAATCCGCTGCGTGAAAGAGTGCCAAGCCCCGTTCCAGACAGCAGAGACACGGAGCATTAACATGATTGATAATGCTCTTTGCCTCTCTGTGACCTTTTTACTACAAAATCAGTGACAATTTTATCTCACTGTGATTTTGTAGTAAAAAGATCACAGAGAGGCAAAGAGCATTATCAATCATGTTAATGCTCCGTGTCTCTGCTGTCCGGAATGGGGCTTGGCACTCTTTCACGCAGCAGATGACCCGAACGGTATCCGCTCGTGTAAAAGAGCCCTAATGGATGTATTCTCTAGGTAAATAAATTGTTTCACGTGGTTGCATATTTATAGCATTGAACTCCTAATCTAGTTTATGTCCATTCATTTGATCAGCCTCCCACCAGGGCTGTCTAGATCAGAGTAAGGCCACCAACAGAACTTAAACTTGCCAACATAAATGTTTTTCATGAAGAATTCACATGCATGCCTAATGAAATAGGCATCATTTTTCTGTTCCTTATAAAACTTATAATGAAAAGATTTCATGACCTGTTGACATATTCATGTGGTGATTTGCTTTGCTTTAAAATAGACCTGGGATGAACATTAAAATCTGGAAAGCAAGTATACAGGTAGCAGGTAGAGAAAATATGTACTAATACTATAGTAAGAACGTTGATGTTTCCATCAAGGCAAAAAAGCAGGGCACTAACTACAAAAAGGCGCAGAGTTTCCTAAGTGGCCAAAGAGTCCCAAGGGTTCTCTCTGACAATACTAGTGTGACTCCAGGGTGTGCACAACCCTTATTTTATGGTCACTGTGTTTATTATTCTTGTTAGGTGGTATTACCCCTGTTATTAGGCACCATATTCATATGATATGTGATATAAGGTGTGTAATAACCCATTGCTATGATTTCACAATATTTAATATCCATGTACTGTGATATTACTAGTTATTCCTGCTTTGTGACATCCCTTTGTGTGTTATCTCTATCTGTATTTTAATGCAATGAGTCTTATGGATCATGCAACGCTTCTCTGAGAAAAGGGTATGCAAATTAGCTGTATTTCCAAAAAAAGCTGTGTCTCTGGTGCCACCAGTTGTAAGGTAGCTATCCTATAAGTTGATTGACCCTATGTACACCTTTGGGGGCAATTTTTTTATTAGTATTTTAGTATTTTTTTTATTAGTATTCATTTAGAGCTAAATTTGGTCTTTATAAAAAATATGGCATTCTTTTTTCTCTACATAGCTGAGATGCTATAGTAGCAGCCTCTGGATTTTCTGTCTTTTCCATCCGAACAGGAGCTGACGGTCTCCTTAACTCTGTTCTCTCACATTATAAACACTCATTAAAGCTCAATCCTTATCTTACTGATAAGAATGTGGCCTAGGCTACTTTCACACTAGCGGTTTGACTTTCCGTTTGTGAGATCCGTTCAGGGCTCTCAAAAGAGGTCCAAAACGGATCAGTTTTACCCTAATACATTCTGAATGGAAAAGGATCCATTCTGCTCTGGAGGCGGACACCAAAACGCTGCCTGCAGCGTTTTGCTGTCCGCCTGATGAAGCTGAGACAAACGGATCCGTTCTGGCACACAATGTAAAGCAATGGGGACAGATCCGTTTTCTCTGACACAATCTGGCACAATAGAAAATGGATCTGGCCCCATTGACTTTCAATGGTGTTCAAGATGGATTCGTCATGGCTATAGAAGACATAATACAACCGGATCCGTTCATGACAGATGTATGCGGTTGTATTATTGTAATGGACGGATCCACAAAAAGCTCTAGTGTGAAAGTAGCCTTAAATAAGTTAGTAGTTTATAGATAAGGTTTTTTAGATTGAAGGCGCAAAGTGAAAGTCAAAGTACCAGTCACACAGCTAGAAAAACAGTTAACCCTTTGTGACAGAAGAGCTCAATATTTTTAATAAAGGCCAATTAAAAAAATATTTTTAGCCATGCTACATGCAATCATAAAAAAAAGAAAACTGCCTCTGAACATTGTCTTTAGGCTATGTCTCAAGGCACGTTTATCTTAAGTTATGTCTCAAAGCCTGTTCAAAAGGTCAATCATCAACTTACAGGATAGCTATCTTACAACTGGTGGCATTAGAGGCATAACTTTTCTTTTCTTTTGTTGGAAATACTAATTTGTCTGCTGATAGGTGGAGTGTTTAGACAGGTCAATGATCGGTTGAACGAACCTTCCTACAAACATTTGTTGTCAAATCATCGACCTATGTAAAAGGACCCTAATTATATGGAGTGCAGAGTACATTACTACAGTATATAAAATGCATATTCACTGAAAGGGGTTGTTCCAAGTTTGAAAGTTGTCCCTATCCACAGTGTATGAAATAACTGATTGGCAGGGATCTTGAGAACATGGGTCCTGTTCTCCTGTCCGGATGGAGAGGCAGATTGAGCATGTGCTGTACTCGGCTATCTCTGGCTATCCATAGTGAATGAATACATTGCAGGGTGCATGTTTGACTTGTTTGCTCCTCCATCAGGATGTGGAAATGGGACCGTTCGCAGAATTGATGGGGGTCCCAGCAGTTGGACTGCCTGTGGATAAGGGATAACTTTCAAACTTCGCACAACCTCTTTAAGGACCTTGTCACAGATCCGTTATTTATTTTTCTAATATCTATCTACCTCATCTCTATTTAGTGCATGCAATAATTTAACACATATATCTTACTAATATTTTAGAACTGTACATGTTAAATTGGGTTATAGATTTGCACTACAATTTAGTGTTCAGGCAGGTGAACTGATAGGCATCAGTTAATTTACTGAGCTTTATATTTTTAACTAGATAAGGCGACAATTTATCACACACGTGTTGTACAGTACATGGCCTGGAGCCTAACAAGCTTACTAGTACGGCACTTGTAAATTGCTTAAAATTGATGCACCTGCACACTATTTTCACAGAGTCTCATTAAACGTTTAATAGGACTGCCGAGTACTGTTGTGAACAAGGTCATATTGAGGTTTGTTAACTGTTCTTGATTGGGAACATTTAATAAAGTGTCACTAACACAAAACAGATGATATACAAGTTTTTGACACTAATCATTTACCTATATCAGGAAACCTTCAAAAACTGTCTGTGATTTTGGTGGCTTATGTGAACTGACACATAAAAAGCTAATCACTGACGAAATTTGTTGTCACAGAAAGAATTTGATTTGATTTTAACGGCAATGGTTACAATCACCTATGGAATCAGAAGTTATCCATCAACCTCAATGTGAAGGACTCTGCATCTTAAAAGGGATTGTCCAAGATCCTAAAAAATATAAAAAGAAGCAACACTTATCTCTTGAATCCCCTGCCTCTCCAGCGCTTCTGCTCTGGTGCTCCCTGCCCATCTTTGCAGCACACAGCCTTAGTGGGTAAAACACTTGCAGATTTAGGATTTATCTTGTTGAAAGAGCTTTTGAGTGCTTAAGGTGTTTCCTGTGAGATTATGCAAATGCATATGTTGAGTTTTAGAAACACTTTCTATAAATCACACTTGGACGGCTTTATTTTTCTGCTTAGTGGTTCATCCCAGAACTCAGTTTAAGTATCTAGGACAATCAACATCTATGTATCTGTGCAGTGATATCACATCTGATGAATCAAATCAACTAGTCCTATTGATACTTTCTGATCATGTCTCAGGGGAGCTGAAAACAATTTGCTCTACTATAGATTTTATGTAGGTATCTGCAGGTGGGAATCTTGCAGCCGGTTGGGTTTAAAAATATTCTGTCACCACATAGCTTAGTAGTAAACCAAATGAACTAATATATTCATAATGTTCTCCTTATTCAAACATTTTTGTCCCAATGCAGATCAGTGCCTCTCTTGCAGAGAAATTGTGCTTTTCTGATATGCAAATGAGCCGTTTCCGTTCAATGAGGGCATTAGTATTGTACCTTGCTGCACCAGAAGCTCTGCTCCATATCATGGATAGCCCTGCTGCCATTTGTAAGTGAGAGGGCCAGACTGGTGATGCAATCTTGCCTGACCCTTGTCTGTGCACTGGTGCTTTGGGAATTAGGTTGCCCAGGCAGAACTAGCCTGTACTGCACATGTGCTGATTCTTGAAGCATCGGCACTAGAGTTGAGCAGACACCTGGATGTTCGGGTTTGACAGTTCGGCCTAACTTCACAAAAAAGTTCGAGTTTGAGACCCGAACCCCATTGAAGTTCATGGCAGCAAAATGTGGTTAAGAGCATGCCGAGTGCTCTGCAAACAAATGTGGATAGGGATATGACTTAAAATAACATAAAATACGCAAAAATAAAAAATAATAATCTTGATCTAGGAGGATGAGGTCCATATGGAGTAGGAGGTTGAGGAGGAGGTGGATGTGGCGGTGTAGGTGGAAGCGGCGGTAGCCAACACTGGTTTTTGGTTTTAATTGAATTTTTTTTGTTTAAATTAGGGTACACCCCAAAACATTGGGAAATATAACCTGTGATAACCCCCCTACAGCCATGCTAAACAAATGTTGAGACAATACACTGGCTGCAGGGCAGGCCAGCACCTCCAAGGTGTAAAGGGAAAGCTCAGGCCATGTGCCCAATTTGGAGACCCAGAAGTTGAAGGGGGCAGACCCATCAGTCAGTACATGTAGGAGTGTGCACACATACTGCTCCACCATGTTGCACGTCCCATTGATGTCCACGATCCATTTGGATATCTGCTCTATCAACTTTCGATGTTCGTTTCTGCGCCTACCATGTTGATCACGGTTAGCCGCGAATCAGGGTTCCATGCCGGAGAGGGAGCGTGAGAGAGGGATACCACATCCAAGGGGATGTCAATGGATGAAATTAAATGTGATCGAGCGGAAAAGTGGGACAAATTATTGAAGCCGAAGCTTCCAAGTAAAGCAGGGGGTGCGCGGCAATTACCCACTCTCGACTCGGGGAGGTAGTGACGATAAATAACAATACAGGATTCTTAAGATGCCCTGTTATTGGAATGATTAATAAAAAAATTATAGGGAATGTCACAAACTTTCGATGTTCTTTTCTGTGCCTACCATGTTGATCACGGTTAGCGGCGAATCAGAGTTCCACGCAGGAGAGGGAACGTGAGAAAGGGATACCACATCTAAGAGGGTCAATGGCTGCAATGTAATCGAGCTGAAATATGGGACAAGTTATTAAAGTGGAAGGATCAAATGAAAGGGCCAATTAAAGATGAATTTTAGAAATTTAAGTCCCTGTCACCTATGCAGAGCAGGGGTTTTTCATCGACAAAAATGGGTTAATGTCACCCACCAATGGAACAGATGATTTTTTGAAATTTAGGTCCCTGTCACCTATGCAGAGCAGGGGTTTATTTACAGCAAAAATGGTAAAATGTCACCCAAGAATGTAACAGACGAATTAGTGAAATGTATTTCCTTGTCCACTAGGTAGAGCAGGGGTATATCACAGCCAAAAATTGGTTAATGTCACCCAACTATGTAACAGAAAAATTTGTTACATTTATTAACCTGTCCACTAGGTAGAGCAAGGGGTATATCACAGCCAAAAATTGGTTAATGTCACCCAACTATGTATCAGAAAAATTTGTGAAATGTATTAACCTGTCTACTAGATAGAGCAGGGCTATATCACAGCCAAAAATTGGTGAATGTCACCCAACTATGTATCAGAAAAATTTGTGAAATTTATTAACCTGTTTACTAGGTAGAGCAGGGGTAGATCACAGCCAAAAATTGGTGAATGTCACCCAACTATGTAACAGACAAATTAGTGAAATTTATTAATCCGTCCATTAGGTAGAGCAGGGGTATATCGCAGCCCAAAATTTGAGATATGTAACCCAACAATGTATCAGACAAATTAGTGAAATTACTTAAAATAAAATACGTAAAAGTTAACAAAAAATAATCTTGATGTATGAGGTGGAGGTCCATATAGAGTAGGAGGTTGAGGAGGCGGTGGACGTAGCGGTGTAGGTGGAAGCGGCGGTAGAGGAGGACAAAGTAGCCAACACTGGTTTTTGGTTTTAATTACATTTTTTTTAAATTAGGGTACACCCCAAAAGAGTGGGAAATATAAAAAATACAACAATGAGCAATTGCGCTGTGGTATAACAATGTATGGGTAAGGCCGGTATACATGTCTATTCTGCACAAGGTACGAACAAGTCCTGTGGGATCCATGCCTGGTCCATTTTAATGAACGTGAGCTTGTCCACATTGGCTGTGGACAGGCGACTGCGCTTGTCTGTGATAACGCCCCCTGCCGTGCTAAACACACGTTCAGACAGGCCAGAACCTCCAAGGCATAAAGGGCAAGCTCAGGCCAGGTGCATAATTTGGAGACCCAGAAGTTGAAGGGGGCAGACCCATCATCCAGTACGTGTAGGCGTGTGCACACATACTGCTCCACCATGTTGCTGAAATGCTGCCTCCTGCTAAGACATTCCATAACAGCTGGTGGTGCTGGTTGCTGTGGAGTGCTGACAAAGCTATTCCACATTTCGGCCATGCTAACCCTGCCTTCTGAGGTGCTGGTGGTGCCCCAGCTGCATTGGCGACCTCTTACTCCTCCTCCTCCTCTACCTTCGCCTTGTGCTTCCACTGTGCCCCCGCTGTCAGATGGGAATGCCACCAGCAGCGCGTCTCCAGTGACAGAATTAAGGACAGTACATTGTCTTTGTAACGGGGATCCAGCAGCGTGGCCACCCAGTAATCAGCACAAGTTAGAATGTGGGCAACTCGGCGGTTGTTGCGGAGACACTGCAGCATGTAATCACTCATGTGTGCCAGGCTGCCCAGAGGCAACAAAAAGCTGTCCGCTGTGGGAGGTGTATCGTCTGTGTCCTCTGTATCCCCCCAGCCACGCACCAGTGATGGCCATAAGCTGGTTTGGGTGCCACCCTGCTGTGAACACGGTTCCTCCTCCTCCATCTCCTCATCCTCCACCTTGTCATCCTCCAGAACTGTGCCCTGGCTGGACAATTGTGTACCTGGCGTTTGTG
The DNA here is from genome assembly GCF_905171765.1 of Bufo bufo. Taxonomy (NCBI): domain Eukaryota; kingdom Metazoa; phylum Chordata; class Amphibia; order Anura; family Bufonidae; genus Bufo; species Bufo bufo. The sequence continues at coordinate 395,532,416 of NC_053390.1, forward strand.
GGTGCAGGAACCCACCCTCGGAGCCACTTGTCAATGACTGGCCTGAAAGCCTATGAAATTATCCCTCTTCCTCTTTCTCCTCCTGTGCCACATCCTCTTCCATCATCGCCCAAGCGTTTTTTTAAGGAGGCATAGAAGTTGGATAGTAACGCTGAGAACGGCACTGGCCATGTTGGTGGAGTACTCGAAACAGGGCAATAAGGCACTCAGGTCTCGCATGGAGGCCCAGTCATTGGTGGTGGTGAAGTGGTGCTGTTCAACAGAGCGACTCACCCATGCGTGTTGCAGCTGAAACTCCACTATCGCCTGCTGCTGCTCGCACAGTCTGGCCAGCATGTGCAAGGTGGAGTTCCACCCTGTGGGCACGTCGCCTATGAGGCTGTGAGCGGGAAGGCCGAAGTTACGCTGCAGCGCTGACAGACGAGCAGCAGCAGAGTGAGAACGCCGAAAGCGCGCACAGACGGCCCGCACTTTATGCAGCAGCTCTGACATATAGGGGCAATTTTTAAGGAACCTCTGCACCACCAAATTCAGCACATGCGCCAGGCAAGGGATGTGCGTCAAACCGGCTAGTCCCAGAGCTGCTACGAGATATCGCCCATTATCGCACACCACCAGGCCGGGCTTTAGGCTCACTGGCACCAACCACTCATCAGTCTGTTGTTCCATGCCCGTCCACAGCTCCTGCGTGGTGTGGGGTTTGTCCCCCAAACAGATAAGTTTAAAAACTGCCTGCTTTCATTTAACCCTGGCTGTGCTGAAGTTGGTTGTGAAGGTGTTACGCTGACTGGATGAGGAGGTGGTAGAGGATGAGGAAGCGGAGTAGGAGTTGTAAGCAACAGGAGGCAAACTAAAGCGTCCTGCAATCCTCGGTGGTGGAAGGACATGCGCCAAACTGCTATCCGCTTCAGGCCCAGCCGCCACTGCATTTACCCAGTGTGCCGTTAGGGAGATATAACATCCCTAACCGTGCTTACTGGTCCACGTATCCGTAGTTAGGTGGATCTTGCCACAGATGGCGTTGCGCAGTGAACACCTGATTTTGTCCCCCACTTGGTTGTGCAGTGAAGGGATGGCTCGCCTGGAAAAGTAGTGGCGGCTGGGCACGACGTACTGTGGGACAGCCACTGCCATAAGATTCTTAAAACTGTCCGTCTCCACCAGACGGAATGACAGCATTTCAAAAGACAGGAATTTGGAAATGCTGGCATTAAGGGCCAGCGATCAGGGGTGGATAGGGAGGTACTTCATCTTTCGCTCCAGTGTTTGGGAGATAGACAGCTTAACGCTTCCATGGGACATTGTGGAGATGCTTAGTGACCCAGGTGGTGGTGTCGCTGGCAGATCCTCTGTTTCCGGGGTGACAGGTGCCACTGTCACTCCAGAGGTGGATAAAGAGGCCGAGACTGCAGCAGAAGAGGAAGCAGGAGGACCTCTCTTTGTTTTTGAGGTGTCTACTCCACTGCAGCTCGTGCTTTGCAGGTTGTGCTCAGGTTGAGAACGTTTATGCCTTGCTTCAGGCTCTGATTGCACAGCGTGCAAACCACTCGTGTCTTGTCAGCACATTGTCTGAAGAACTGCCACGCCAGGGAACTCCTTGGAGCTTGCTTTGGTGTGCTCGGTCCCTTGCTGCGGTGGGCAGTAGCAGGCATACTGTCTAGGGGACAGTCGCTCCGCTTTTGCACCCTGCTCCCTTTTCTGCTGTGCTGGTGGCTCTGTGCGACCACCGCCTCTTCCTCTGAACTACACAGGTCACTCGCATGACCTTGATTCTATGTGGGGTCGAGGACCTCATCATCCTCCACATCATCTTCCACCCAGTCTTTACCCCTGCCCTCCTTGTCGGTCTGCACACTGCAGAAAGCCACAGCATTTGGCACCTGTGTTTCGTCATCATCCGAGACGTGCTGCGGTGGTCCTCCCATGTACTCATCCTGAAACATAAGTGGTTGGGCATCAGTGCACTCAATCTCTTCCTCTTCTGGGGCAGAGGTATGGGGATGGCCCTGAAAAACCCTGCTAGTAGAGTAATCAAAAAGTAGAACAGACTGCTCCATGACTTGGGGCTCAGACTGCTTGGCTGATTTGCAAGGGGGTTAGGTAAAGGACTGATGGACATGGGCTGCAGGTGCCAACTCTGATCTTTCAGCAGGAGACTGGGTGGGAGACAATGTAAAGGAACTGGAGGCATTGTCAGCCACCCAATCTACTATTGCTTGTACTTATTCTGGCCTCACCATTCGTAGAGCCGCATTCAGCCCTACCAAATAACGCTGAAGGTTCTGTCGCCTACTCGCACCTGAGGAAGGTGTTTCACTTGCGCGTGTAGCTGGCACAGATCGACCACGTCCTCTCCCTGCAACAGGAGCTCCACCAGCAGCACCACGACCGGAGCCACGTCCCTTATTTGACGCTCATTCTTTGCGTTCAACCACCAAACCAACAGATGTTTTTTGTCAGGCGACAATGTAACCACCAATAGTCAACAATTAAGTTCACTGAGAGTAAGGCAGTGCCGGTTTCATAAAGATGAAACATTTCTTGAGGTCACAGGCGAATTTTATACAATTACTTCACGGTCCCAAATTTATTTAATTTGTCAACCAATAATGTAACTGCAGTATTGACTGGTTGTATTTGACTGTGACAAATGCAGCAAAAGCCCCAGATGTAGGGTCTTGCAAATAATTGGTGTTTTTTTAAAACCAGAATATAAATGCAGTATTTCAAGATTATATTTCACTGTGACAAATGCAGCAAAGGCCGCAAATTTATTATCTTGCCCAAAATGGGTGTTTTTTTAATACCAGAATATAACAGCACTATCTAACGCTTGTATTTCACAGTGACAAATATAGCAAAGGCCACAGATGTAGGATATTGCAAAAAATGGGTGTTTTTTTAAACCCAGAATATTATTGCAGTATTTTAAGCTTGTATTTCACAGTGATAAATGCAGCAAAGGCCCCAGAGGTAGGGTATTGCCAAAAATGGGTGTTTTTTAAACCCAGAATATTATTGCAGTGTTTCAAGCTTGTATTTCACTGTGACAGCTATACTCTCTTCCTGTCTGGCTTCAAATAGGGTGTGATTGAAAATAATCCCTAGACCAATAGCTGAGTTACTTGGGGTTGAAGTTTCCAAAATGGGGTAATTTTTTGGAACTTTTGAATGTACTGCTACCTCAGAGGTTCTGCAAAAGCAACGTGGAGCTAAAGCGCATTCCAGCAAAATCAGTGCTTCAAAAGCCAAGATATGGTGTAACATAGTAACATAGTACATAAGGCCGAAAAAAGACATTTGTCCATCCAGTTCGGCCTGTCATCCTGCAAGTTGATCCAGAGGAAGGCAAAAAAAAACTGTGAGGTAGAAGCCAATTTTCCTCACTTTAGGGGAATAAAAAATTCCTTCCCGACTCCAATCAGGTAATCAGAATATCTCCCTGGATCAACGACCCCGCTCTAGTAGCTATATCCTGTAATATTATTACACTTCAGAAATACATCCAGGCCCCTCTTGAATTCCTTTATTGTACTCACCATCACCACCTCCTCAGGCAGAGAGTTCCATAGTCTCACTGCTCTTACCGTAAAAATCCTTTTCTATGTTTGTGTACAAACCTTCTTTCCTCCAAACGCAGAGGATGTCCCCTCGTCACAGTCACCGTCCTGGGGATAAATAGATGATGGGATAGATCTCTATACTGACCCCTGATATATTTATACATAGTAATTAGATCTCCCCTCAGTCGTCTTTTTTCTAACGTGAATAACCCTAATTTTGATAATCTTTCAGGGTACTGCAGTTGCCCCATTCCAGTTATTACTTTAGTTGCCCTCCTCTGGACCCTCTCCAGCTCTGCTATGTCTGTCTTGTTCACTGGAGCCCAGAACTGTACACAGTACTCCATGTGTGGTCTGACTAATGATTTGTAAAGTAGTAGGAATATGTTCTCACCACGGGCATCTATGCCCCTTTTGATGCAACCCATTATCTTATTGGCCTTGGCAGCAGCTACCTGACACTGTTTTTTGCAGCTTAGTTTGCTGTTTATTAAAATTCCTAGATCCTTTTCCATGTCAGTGTTACCGAGTGTTTTACCATTTAGTATGTACGGGTGACTTGCATTATTCCTTTCCATGTGCATAACTTTACATTTGTCAGTGTTAAACCTCAACTGCCACTTATCTGCCCAAGCCTGCAATCTATCCAGATCCCTCTGTAGTAGTATACTGTCCTCTTCAGTGTAAATTACTTTACACAGTTTAGTGTCATCTGCGAAAATTGATATTTTACTATGCAAGCCTTCTACAAGATCATTAATAAATATATTGAAGAGAATAGGGCCCAATACTGACCCCTGAGGTACTCCACTAGTGACAGTGACCCAATCTGAGTGTTTACCGTTAATAACCACCCTCTGTTTTCTATCATTGAGCCAGTTACTTACCCACATACAGACGTTTTCTCCGAGTCCGAGCATTCTCATTTTATATACTAACCTTTTATGCGGTACAGTGTCAAATGCTTTGGAGAAGTCCAGATACACGACATCCATTGATTCGCCGCTGTCAAGTCTAGAACTTACCTCCTCATAGAAACTGATTAAATTAGTTTGACATGACCGATCCCTCACAAAGCCATGCTGATATGTTATTTGCTTATTTCCGTTAAGATGCTCTAACATAGCATCTCTCAGAAAACCTTCAAACAGTTTACCCACAACAGATGTTAAACTTACCGGCCTATAGTTTCCAGGCTCTGTTTTTGGACCCTTTATGAATATTGGCACCACATTTGCCATGCGCCAATCCTGTGGGACATTCCCTGTCAGTATAGAGTCCGCAAATATCAGAAATAAGGGTCTAGCTATGACATTACTTAATTCCCTTAGGATACGGGGGTGTATGCCATCCGGTCCTGGCGATTTGTCTATTTTAATCTTTTTAAGTCGCTGTTGTACTTCTTCCTGGGTCAGACAGGACACTTTTAATGGGGAATTTATTTCAACATTCAGCATTTCATCTGACAGTTTATTTTCCTCAGTGAATACATTGGAGAAAAAAATATTTAACAGCTTTGCTTTCTCCTCGTCGCTCTCTGCGACTCCCCCCTCATTACTCTTTAAAGGGCCGACACCTTCAGATTTATACTTTTTAACATTTATATAATTGAAGAACATTTTAGGGTTAGTTTTACTCTCTTTGGCAATCAATCTCTCGGTCTCTAGTTTGGCCGCTTTTATTTGTTTTTTACATGTTCTATTTTTTTCCTTATAGTTTTTCAATGCTTCAGTGCTACCCTCCTGTTTTAGTGTTTTATATGCTTTCTTTTTGTCATTTATTGCTTTCTTTACAGTTCTGTTTATCCACATTGGTTTCTTTTTGTGTTATATAATATGTAGCAGCGACAGTTCATAGGTAGTATGGCATACTATATAATATGCAGCAGGCATAGTTCATGGCAGGTATGGCACACTATGTATGGCACAATATGTAGCATCAGGCACATTTCATGGGGGTATAGCACACTATATAATACGCAACAGACGACACAGTTCATGGGGTGTATATCACAGTATATAATTCTCAGGGCGGCTGTCGATGGGTTGGCTGCAAAAAAAATGATCTCATATCCGAAGTGACCAACACATGTTCAAACCGCCCTCTTTTTGCAGGCGCGGTAGGATTGGTACCTGCACCTGTTTCGCTATGGGTGGAAATTCCTCTGCCAGCGCACAAGGCTTGGAAATGCTGCATTCTGACAGCCCTCTGTGATGCTGGTAACATGTCCGCCATTTTGTGTTCGTACCGGGGGTCTAAGTACGTTGCCACCCAGTACAGGTCCTTGACATTTATGCTTTTTATATGGGGGTCTTTCTTCAAACACTGGAGCATGAAGGCCCCCATTAGCACTAAATTGGAAGCGGTGGAGCACCCTGGCTCCTGGTCATCGCCCAGGAGAATGTCGTTCCCGGTCTCCTCCCCCCAGCCACGGACAACACCAGGGATCCCCAAAAATTTTAGAGCCTGCTCTTCTTGCTCCTCCTCCTCCTCCTCCCAGCCACCATCCTTTTCTAACTCCTCTTCAGACTCCTGCTGACTTGTCTCAGATGGAGTAGCCCCCCTGGGAATTCATTCAGCATTGCGACTTCCTCATCTTCCAGCTCCTGCTCCTTGACGGCTTGATCAATGACACGACGCAATGCACGCTCCAGAAAGAAGGCGTAAGGTACGATGTCACTGATGGCGCCCTGGCTGAGACTGACCAGTTTGGTTATCTCATCAAATGGCTGCAGAAGTCTGCATGCGTCGCGCATAAGCAGCCACTGGCACAGTGAAAAGAAACCAAGCTCCCCAGAATCTGTCCTGCCGCAGAGTTTGTACAGTTAGTCGTTAATGGCATGTTTCTGCTGGAGCAGCCTACCAAGCATATACAAGGTGGAATTCGGGCTGTCACAAATCAGATGTCTGAAGGGCAAGTGGTGTCGCAGCTGAACATCAGCAAGGGGAGCAATAGCCATGTAAGATCTTCTAAAATGGCAAGAAATTTTCCTGGTCTGCCGCAAGACGCCCTACACCCCTGGGTATTTGGCAACAAATCATTGCACAACGTTCAGGACGTGTGCCATGCACGGCACGTGTGACATTTTGCCCTGTTTCAGCGTGCTCAGCAGATTGGCACTGTTGTCGCACACCACTTTACCAACTGTTAAAATGAGCGGGGTAAGCTACTGATCGGCCTTTGACCGCAGAGCTGAAAGCAGTGCAGGACCGGTGTGACTCTTGGCTTCCAGGCACAAGAAGGAGGAGAAGAAGAGGCCGGCCTGCATTCAATCCATGGCGGTAGCACTAAATCCACACGGGTGCCATGGGTTACATGCTTGATGGCCATCAGAAGGTTCACCCAGTGGGCAGTAAAAGTTATGTACCTTTCCTGCCCGTGTTTGCAGGACCACTTGTCTGTGGTCAGATGTATCTTGGCACCGACACTGTGTGCCAGAGATATATTAACTTGCCACTGAATGTGGCCATATAGTTCAGGGATGCCCTTCTGGGAGAAATATTTCCTTCCGGGGACCTTCTATTGTGGTGTGCCAATGGCCACAAATTTTCTAAAGGCCTCCGAGTCCACCAATTTATATGGCAGTAGTTGGCGGGCTAGCAGTTCCGACAAGCCAGCAGTCAGCCTTTGGGCAAGAGGATTTTACTCTCGAAGCCTGCCTTGTGCCAGATGAACACGACGACGGCATGGTAGTAGGTGGAGTGGAGGACAAATGGGAGGAGAGAGGAGAAGGAGAAGAGGCAGGACGTGGAGCGCCGGGAGTGTGGCTTTGTGGGTTCTGACGGCGTTGCTCCCACTGGGCTCGGTGATGTGAGGCCAAAATGTGACCGTGCATGGTGGATGGCATGCTCCAGATATATTTGCAGTCTGCTTTTTGCCTCCTGTGCACTGCGTGTTCTGCCTGCTTCTCCTCCTTCTCCTCCGTCTCTCTTTCTGAACTGCCCTTCTCTTCCTCTCTTGTGGGCACCCACGTGACATCCATCGACACATCATCATCTTCACATTCACCACCACTAATATTAGAGATCTCTAAGTAGGCATCAACAGCGGGGACCACCCTCTTTGGGCTGATCTAGGTACTGTCGTCAGACCGCTGGGTGGCGGCCGTTGTTACCTCCTCTTGCTCATCCGATGCCAAGAATGGCTGCGCATCAGTAGGGTCTGGGAATGGATGGGAAAATAATTCCTCGTACTCAAGTGGAGGGACTATGATGGCGGTGGTGGCGGTGGTGCCTTTGGGGATGCACACAGCAGAGAGTGAGGAGGGCGCAGATACATAAAATGAGGAGGGTGAGGAAGCGGAAGGCTGAGTGAGCCACTCAACCAACCCTGGTGCATCCTTTGACATAATTGCACGCACCTTCTCCAACTTCCCACTTAGACTCCAGCCTGGTTCACCTGCCCGACCCCTACCACCACTGCGGAACAGCCTGCCTCTTCCTCTGCCTGTCATTTTCAAAATGACCCTGTGCCAAAGTCCCTAGAGAAGAGCAGTATTTGTAAAAGCTGATATATTGCAGGCCTCAATCAGTTGTTAGTTGAAGCTGGTATATAACCCTAAACCAGTAATTTTGTGGACCCAGGTATATAGAAAACCTCTATCACTATTTTGTGGAAGCTGATATATGGCAGGCCTCAATCAGTTGTTAGTTGAAGCTGGTATATCAAAACCCGCAATCTGTATTTTGTGGACGCAGGTATATGGAAAACCTCTATCACTATTGTGTGGAAGCTGATATATGGCAGGCCTCAATCAGTTGTTAGTTGAAGCTGGTATATCACTCTCAAGCAGTAATTTTGTGGATGCAGGTATATGGAAAACCTCTATCACTATTTGTGGAAGCTGATATATGGCAGGCCTCAATCAGTTGTTAGTTGAAGCTGGTATATCACCCTCAAGCAGGAATTTTGTGGACGCAGGTATATGGAAAACCTCTATTACTATTTTGTGGAAGCTGATATATGGCAGGCCTCAATCAGTTGTTAGTTAAATCTGGTATATTACCCTTAAGCAGTAATTTTGTGGACGCAGGTATATGGAAAACCTCTATCACAATTTTGTGGAAGCTGATAGATCGCAGCCCTGAATCAGTATTTTCTGGAAGCATACTAATGCACTATAATATACTTTTTATGTTAGAAAGTATATTATAAGTAGGGATGAGCGAACCCGAACTGTATAGTTCGGGTTCGTACAGAATTTTGGGCTGTTCGTGACACGGACCCGAACCCAAACATTTTCGTAAAAGTCCGGGTTCCGGTTCAGTGTTCGGCGCTTTCTTGGCGATTTTTGAATGGCTGCAATGCTGCCAATCAACAAGCGTCATACTACTTGCCCCAAGAGGCCATCACAGCCATGCCTACTATTGGCATGGCTGTGATTGGCCAGTGCAGCATGTGACCCAGCCTCTATCTAAGCTGGAGTCACGTAGCGCCGCACGTCACTCTGCTCTGATCAGTGTAGGGATAGGATGCAGCTGCTGCTGTTAGGGCGAGATTAGGCTGTGATTTAGTCTTCAAAAATAGCAGTACCCTAAATCTGGTGTTTCATCTGTGGCTAGCCAATTGTAATACTGTCTGCTGTCTGGCAAAGGATATATTTTTTTCTGGGTTGAAATACAAATCCCAAATTAGCAATTCCCTAAATCAGTGGTTTCTGCTGTAGCAGGCCAAGTTTAAATCTATCCATAAAAGGGTATATTAGATTGAAGGTGCGGATAGGGTCATTCTCAATAACTTCAAATGCTACCGTGCATCTCCAAGTCTAATTCTGTCCGTAAACGTATACCTGTCATCCACCGCCTAAATACTAGGCCTACAATTTATATTCAGCTAAATCTGTGGTTACTGCTGTGCCTGTATTAGTGTAATACGGTACCTAAGTAGATAGCCAGATAGTGTCAGGTGCCTGTAAAAAAAGGCCTGAATTTGAATTCAATACATTGGGCCAAATAATTTTTTTCTTATTGTGGTGAACGGTAACAATGAGGAAAACATCTAGTAAGGGACGCGGACATGGTCGTGGTGGTGTTAGTGGACCCTCTGGTGCTGGGAGAGGACGTGGCCGTTCTGCCACAGCCACACGTCCTAGTGTACCAACTACCTCAGGTCCCAGTAGACGCTAGAATTTACAGCGATATTTGGTGGGGCCCAATGCCGTTCTAAGGATGGTAAGGCCTGAGCAGGTACAGGCATTAGTCAATTGGGTGGCCGACAGTGCATTCAGCACGTTCACATTATCTCCCACCCAGTCTTCTGCAGAAAGCGCACAGATGGTGCATGAAAACCAAGCCCATCAGTCTGTCACATCACCCCCATGCATATCAGGGAAACTGTCTGAGCCTCAAGTTATGCAGCAGTCTCTTATGCTGTTTGAAGACTCTGCTGGCAGGGTTTCCCAAGGGCATCCACCTAGCCCTTCCCCAGGGGTGGAAGAGATAGAATGCACTAACGCACAACCACTTATGTTTCCTGATGATGAGGACATGGGAATACCACCTCAGCACGTCTCTGATGATGACGAAACACAGGTGCCAACTGCTGCGTCTTTCTGCAGTGTGCAGACTGAACAGGAGGTCAGGGATCAAGACTGGGTGGAAGACGATGCAGGGGTCGATGAGGTCCTAGACCCCACATGGAATGAAGGTCGTGCCACTGACTTTCAGAGTTCAGAGGAAGAGGCAGTGGTGAGACCGAGCCAACAGCGTAGCAAAAGAGGGAGCAGTGGGCAAAATCAGAACACCCGCCGCCAAGAGACTCCGCCTGCTACTGACCGCTGCCATCTGGGACCGAGCACCCCAAAGGCAGCTTCAAGGAGTTCCCTGGCATGGCACTTCTTCAAACAATGTGCTGACGACAAGACCCGAGTGGTTTGCACGCTGTGCCATCAGAGCCTGAAGCGAGGCATTAACGTTCTGAACCTTAGAACAACCTGCATGAACAGGCACCTGCATGCAAAGCATGAACTGCAGTGGAGAAAACACCTTAAAAACAAGGAAGTCACTCAGGCTCCCCCTGCTACCTCTTCTGCTGCTTGCCTCGGCCTCTTCCTCCGCTTCTAAAGAAACGTTGGCACCTGCCGCCCAGCAAACAGAGGATGTACCACCAACACCACCACCTCAGTCACCAAGCATCTCAACCATGTCACACGGCAGCGTTCAGCTCTCCATCTCACAAACATTTGAGAGAAAGCGTAAATTCCCACCTAGCCACCCTCAATCCCTGGCCCTGAATGCCAGCATTTCTAAACTACTGGCCTATGAAATGCTGTCATTCAGGCTGGTGGACACAGACAGCTTCAAACAGCTCTTGTCGCTTGCTGTCCCACAGTATGTTGTTCCCAGCCGCCACTACTTCTCCAAGAGAGCCGTGCCTTCCCTGCACAACCAAGTATCCGATAAAATCAATTGTGCACTGCGGAACGCCATCTGTGGCAAGGTTCACCTAACCACAGATACGTGGACCAGTAAGCACGGCCAGGGACGCTATATCTCCCTAACTGCACACTGGGTAAATGTAGTGGCGGCTGGGCCCCAGGCGGAGAGCTGTTTGGCGCACGTCCTTCCGCCGCCAAGGATCGCAGGGCATCATTCTTTGCCTCCTGTTGCCTCCTCCTCCTACTCGGCTTCCTCCTTCTCTTCTTCCACCTGCTCATCCAGTCAGCCACACACCTTCACCACCAACTTCAGCACAGCCCGGGGTAAACGTCAGCAGGCCATTCTGAAACTCATATGTTTGGGGGACAGGCCCCACACCGCGCAGGAGTTGTGGCGGGGTATTGAACAACAGACCGACGAGTGGTTGCTGCCGCTGAACCTCAAGCCCGGCCTGGTAGTGTGCGATAATGGGCGAAATCTCGTCACAGCTCTGGGACTAGCCGGTTTGACGCACATCCCTTGCCTGGCGCATGTGCTGTATTTGGTGGTGCAGAAGTTCATTCACAACTACCCCGACATGTCAGAGCTGCTGCATAAAGTGCTGGCCCTCTGTGCGCGCTTCCGGCGTTCACATCCTGCCGCTGCTCGCCTGTCTGCGCTACAGCGTAACTTCGGCCTTCCCGCTCACCGCCTCATATGCGACGTGCCCACCAGGTGGAACTCCACCTTGCACATGCTGGACAGACTGTGCAAGCAGCAGCAGGCCATAGTGGAGTTTCAGCTGTAGCACGCACGGGTCAGTCGCACTGCGGAACAGCACCACTTCACCACCAATGACTGGGCCTCCATGCGAGACCTGTGTGCCCTGTTGCACTGTTTTGAGTACTCCACCAACATGGCCAGTGGCGATGACGCCGTTATCAGCGTTACAATACCACTTCTATGTCTCCTTGAGAAAACACTTAGGGCGATGATGGAAGAGGAGGTGGCCAGGAGGAGGAGGAGGAGGAGGAGGGGGAAGAGGGGTCATTTTTAGCACTTTCAGGCCAGTCTCTTAGAAGTGACTCAGAGGTAGGTTTTTTGCAACAGCAGAGGCCAGGTACAAATGTGGCCAGACAGGGCCCACTACTAGAGGACGAGGAGGACGAGGATGAGGAGGAGGTGGAGGAGGATGAGGATGAAGCATGTTCACAGTGGGGTGGCACCCAACGCAGCTCGGGCCCATCACTGGTGCGTGGCTGGGGGGAAACGCAGGACAATGACGATACGCCTCCCACAGAGGACAGCTTGTCCTTACCTCTGGGCAGCCTGGCACACATGAGTGACTACATGCTGCAGTGCCTGCGCATCGACTGCAGAGTTGCCCACATTTTAACGTGTGCAGACTACTGGGTTGCCACCCTGCTGGATCCCCGATACAAAGACAATGTGCCCACCTTACTTCCTGCACTGGAGCGTGAGAGGAAGATGCGCGAGTACAAGCGCACGTTGGTAGACGCGCTACTGAGAGCATTCCCAAATGTCACAGGGGAACAAGTGGAAGCCCAAGGCGAAGGCAGAGGAGGAGCAAGAGGTCGCCAACGCAGCTGTGTCACGGCCAGCTCCTCTGAGGGCAGGGTCAGCATGGCAAGAGAATGCCAAGAGTGTGCAAAGCAGTAATAAAAGCAAAAGGTGGCTACTTTGAAGAACCTAGAATATGACATATTTTCTGTTGTTTCACACTTGTTTGTTATGTATATAATTCCACATGTGTTAATTCATAGTTTTGATACCTTCAGTGTGAATCTACAATTTTCATAGTCATGAAAATAAAGAAAACTCTTTGAATGAGAAGGTGTGTCCAAACTTTTGGTCTGTACTGTATATATATATATACAGTGGGATGCGAAAGTTTGGGCAACCTTGTTAATCGTCATGATTTTCCTGTATAAATTGTTGGTTGTTACGATAAAAAATGTCAGTTAAATATATCATATAGGAGACACACACAGTGATATTTGACAAGTGAAATGAAGTTTATTGGATTTACAGAAAGTGTACTATAATTGTTTAAACAAAATTAGGCAGGTGCATAAATTTGGGCACTGTTGTCATTTTATTGATTCCAAAACCTTTAGAACTAATTATTGGAACTCAAATTGGGTTGGTAAGCTCAGTGACCCCTGACCTACATACACAGGTGAATCCAATTATGAGAAAAAGTATTTAAGGGGGTCTATTGTAAGTTTCCCTCCTCTTTTAATTTTCTCTGAAGAGTAGCAACATGGGGGTCTCAAATCAACTCTCAAATGACCTGAAGACAAAGATTGTTCACCATCATGGTTTAGGGGAAGGATACAGAAAGCTGTCTCAGAGATTTCAGCTGTCTGTTTCCACAGTTAGGAACATATTGAGGAAATGGAAGACCACAGGCTCAGTTCAAGTTAAGGCTCGAAGTGGCAGACCAAGAAAAATCTTGGATAGACAGAAGCGACGAATGGTGAGAACAGTCAGAGTCAACCCACAGACCAGCACCAAAGACCTACAACATCATCTTGCTGCAGATGGAGTCACTGTGCATCGTTCAACCATTCGGCGCACTTTACACAAGGAGATGCTGTATGCGAGAGTGATGCAGAGGAAGCCTTTTCTCCGCCCACAGCACAAAAAGTGCCGCTTGAAGTGGGCTAAAGCACATTTGGACAAGCCAGCTTCATTTTGGAATAAGGTGCTGTGGACTGATGAAACTAAAATTGAGTTATTTGGCCATAACAAGGGGCGTTATGCATGGAGGAAAAAGAATACAGCATTCCAAGAAAAACACCTGCTACCTAAAGTAAAATATGGTGGTGGTTCCATCATGCTGTGGGGCTGTGTGGCCAGTGCAGGGACTGGGAATCTTGTCAAAGTTGAGGGACGCATGGATTCCACTCAGTATCAGCGGATTCTGGAGACCAATGTCCAGGAATCAGTGACAAAGCTGAAGCTGCGCCGGGGCTGGATCTTTCAACAAGACAATGACCCTAAACACTGCTCAAAATCCACTAAGGCATTTATGCAGAGGAACAAGTACAACGTTCTGGAATGGCCATCTCAGTTCCAGACCTGAATATAATTCAAAATCTGTGGTGTGACTTAAAGAGAGCTGTCCATGCTCGGAAGCCATCAAAACTGAATGAACTAAAGATGTTTTGTAAAGAGGAATGGTCCAAAATACCTTCAACCAGAATCCAGACTCTCATTGGAACCTACAGGAAGCGTTTAGAGGCTGTAATTTCTGCTAAAGGAGGATCTACTAAATATTGATTTCATTTCTTTTTTGTGGTGCCCAAATTTATGCACCTGCCTAATTTTGTTTAAACAATTATAGCACACTTTCTGTAAATCCAATAAACTTAATTTCACTTCTCAAATATCACTGTGTGTGTCTCCTGATATATGTCAGTTAAATATGATATATTTAACTGACATTTTTTATCTTAACAACCAACGATTTATACAGTAAAATCATGACGATTAACAAGGTTGCCCAAACTTTCGCATCCCACTGTATATATATATATGTTTTATTTTTTTTACACTATAAAAATTTTTAGGGAAAAAAATTATTTGTATTTTGTGTCAACATATTCTAGGAGCCATACCTTTTCTTTATTGTTCTGTTACCAAAGCTATATGAGTGCTTGTTTTTTTTTTTTTGCAGAACAAGTTGTAGTTTCTATTAATACAATTTTGGGGTACAAATGTCCTTTTGATCACTTCTCATTCAAATTTTTTTTTGGGACTCTAGGTGGCCAATTAATAACAATTCACATAACACTTTTCCTTTTTCTTTTGAGGCAGCTGTGTGAGAGCTTGTATTTTAAAGCATAAGCTGTTTTGGTACCGTTTTGGGGTATATACTGTATGACTATCTCTGTAAACCACTTAGATGCCACGGTTGCTTTTGACTGCAGCATCGTAGGGGTTTAACAGCAGGATGAGAGCAAGCTTTCACTGTGGATGATGATTCTGCCACAACTCTTAAGCCTGCTCCATCGAGTATTTTGTGGTGGATGGGCAACCAGTGAGGTGACTGTCACAGACTAGTAGCATCAGTGTAGCGGTTGGATGGATAGACTAGCCTGGCTGCAGCATTTAGAACAGACTGAAGGGGGGAGAGTTTAGTGAGAGGGAGACCAATTAGTAATGAATCAAGTCAACAACAAGAGTTTTTGCCGTTTCCATCGTAAGAAAAGGGCGGATTCTGGCGATATTCTTGAGGTGCAGACGACAAGAGCGTGTAAGTGATTGAATATGGGGAACAAAGGAAAGATCAGAGTCAAATGTGGCCCCAAGACAGCGGGCATGTTGCACAGGAGTTATGATAGTGCTGCAGATTGATATTGAAATATCAAGTTTAGGTGATTTAGTAGATGGGGAAAGACAAGAAGTTCAGTTTTTGAGAGGTTAAATTTTAGATACAGAGAGGACATGATGTTAGAGACAGCTGCCAGACAATTACTGGTGTTTTGGAGTAAAGCAGGGGTGATGTCAGGAGATGAAGTGTATAGTTGGGTGTCGTCAGCATAGAGATGGTATTGAAAGCCAAATCCACTCATAGTCTGTCTGATGGAGGCTGTATAGAGGGAAAAGAGTAGAGGACCTAGTACTGGGCCCTGAGGAACGCCGACATCAAGAGGAAGAGGAGAAGAAGAAGAGCCAGCGAATGATACACTAAAGGAGCGGCCAGAGAGATAGGAAGAGAACCAAGAGAGCAGTGTCCTTTAGGCCAATTGAGTGGTGCATAGTGAGGAGGAGTTTATGGTCTACGGTATCAAACGCTGCAGAGAGATCCAGCAGAATCAGTAGCGAATAGTCACCATGAACATAAGCTCATATACTAGCAGTTACACCCAAAGTAAAGCTATGGAACAACTCTATTAAAAACATTCTTCTAGGTTTTATAATTTTTTCTAGAATGTAACTAATATCACTTGAATTCACTGCTAAAATCTGTTTTGAGAGATCAGGGTACATGATGTCAATATAATGGTATTGGAACAGAAGGGGAAGAAGGGCACCGTTTCATACTAAGAGGGAGAGACAGAGACACATATACACAGAGATGCTGCTACAGCTTCTAGTATTCTATCCCATGTCACATATCTTTCACATCTAAACTGCTCAGTATTGCTGTATAATGTCCTCCATATGGCTGCTGCTTCTAAGAGTGGGCTACAGAGAGATAGGGGAGCAGGATTACCTTTATGTGTGCTGTATATTGGAGATATCATAGCAGCTAGTCTCCACCCACTCTGAAACTGACAAAAAGATATATCATACACAGGTCAGAAAATACCCCAAAATAATGCTACTAATAATGTAATGTAGACCCACAACTTGTTCTGAAAAGTCAGCTGAAATGACAGGAACACTTTCAATCTGCATGGATATAAAGAGAACCCTTTCCTTGCTAGAAAACACGTGTTTATTACTGCATAATAGACAACATCATTAGAC
Organism: Bufo bufo; assembly: GCF_905171765.1. Lineage (NCBI taxonomy): Eukaryota > Metazoa > Chordata > Amphibia > Anura > Bufonidae > Bufo > Bufo bufo. Next base: position 395,548,837 of record NC_053390.1, read on the forward strand.
ATCCTCATTACATACTACAGAGACAAAGGGGTGCAGCAGTGATAAAGCATTTGCTGTGTATATAGGGTTTCTAAGGTAATTTCAGTTTTAGAGACCAACACAAAGCACTGAAATATTTAAAGAAGAGATCTGTGGTATGTGTGGTAAGCTTAAAGGTGTGGGCACATATCTGGCATAACATCCTTCAATATGTTTACAATTAGGCATAATCAACTTAATGCTGAACATGTCATTTGAGGCCAGACTTGCCTTCTCAGTAATTCCCTGAAGCCAGTCTCCACCCTGCTAGAGAAGGATAAGTCATATGTACATTACAACTGCTTTAGACATCCTCCTTGCACACACCCTAGGATATGCCACACGTTAAACTAATAGATGTGTGGGGGGCATTGTTAGGGGGGCTTTTTTTGCATCCATGTTGCAGTCCATTCAGTGCTACAATACTGAATTTATATGAAAGACAGTAGTAGGCACAATATACTTGGTGCCTTAGGTATTGAGCAACAATATGACCACATTCACCATACTCACATTCTATCATCATAAAGTACATACCGTATGTAATAGGTCCAAAAGAGTGACCACATAATACAACTATACTGTACCTCTGTACCAATGCCAGAGGTTCCACATAACCACAGCGTCCACATTATAATGCTAAAGATTGTACACATCATAATGCTCACAATAAATTACTCCATATAATTATTCCATTTACTATCTACATAAAACTACTAAAGATTGTCTCCATAATACTACCATACAGTGCCTAAATCCCATATTATAAGGCAGATTTACTAAGCATAAACATAGACCAGCAGTCTAGACTTGCACAAAATTTGACACAGTGGCTCATGCTGGATGATAAATTTGGTGCATGGTTAGACAAGTTTAACTAATGGTCTTATTGACTAGGACGAGCACGGACGGTTGATAAACACATCCATCAGCACTCATTTGCACTGGCCTATTTTTCATCCTACCATTCCAAGAGAATTAACCTTTTCATTTTCTGTTGACATTGCTGTATGATGCCTCTTGAGGGACAAATAGTATTTTTGCAATGGCACAATTTTGGAATATTTATACAATATTTTTGGACTATAAGCTTCTATTTTATTTTTCAATTTGATTCTTAAATCAAGATGACCGCGATGGCCTCTCCGCAAGCAAATTGATAAGGTGTGTATTTTTAGTTTTTAACCCCTGATTAACCCCTGAAAGGCCTTAATGTGACTTTCAGATGCTGCAATCAGGGTTGAATGCAATGATGGGGGGCGGCGCGATCGCTGTTCCCCATCATTGCGTCAGCTACATACAATGGAATGCGATTTGTGATGAAGTAAATTGTCACAAATCGTATTTCTTTGTGAACTTCAGCGAAGGAGCTGAATCAAATTTTTTAAAACTTTGCTCATCTCTAACTAGGATGATTAGATATTACAAATATTCCCTTAACTTCTTAGGGAGATTTTTCTTATCCTTAGTAATAGTCTTCGAAGTTTGGTAAATTCATTTATTGATATAGTTTTGATTTTGTAGTAATTTTAAAATGTGCTTCCACTTAAGCAAAATTTTCATTCCAAATAAATTCCTTTAATATTGGCAAATACTAATGTGATATGTTATGCGACAAAGCATTAGGATGCTTTTACAAAGTGCATTTATGGAAATTGGAATGTGCATCATCACTCAAGGAACGCAGTACTCTTAATACTGTCATTTATACTCAGCAGAGATAAAAATGTATTTAGGGCTCTTTCACACCTGCGTTCTTGTCTTCCGGCATAGAGTTCCGTCGTCGGGGCTCTATGCCGGAAGAATCCTGATCAGGATTATCCCAATGCATTCTGAATGGAGTGAAATCCGTTCAGGATGCATCAGGATGTCTTTAGTTCCGGAACGGAACGTTTTTTGGCCAGAGAAAATACCGCAGCATGCTGCGCTTTTTGCTCCGGCCAAAAATCCGGAACACTTGCCGCAAGGCCGGATCCGGAATTAATGCCCATTGGAAGGCATTGATCCGGATCCGGCCTTAAGCTAAACGTCGTTTCGGCGCATTGCCGGAGCCGACATTTAGCTTTTTCTGAATGGTTACCATGGCTGCCGGGACGCTAAAGTCCTGGCAGCCATGGTAAAGTGTAGTGGGAAGCGGGGGAGCAGTGTACTTACCGTCCGTGCGGCTCCCGGGGCGCTCCAGAGTGACGTCAGGGCGCCCCAAGCGCATGGATCATGTGATCGCATTGGACACGTCATCCATGCGCATGGGGCGCTCTGACGTCATTCTGGAGCGCCCCGGGAGCCGCACGGACTATAAGTATACTGCTCCCCCGCTCCCCGCTCCTACTATGGCAACCAAGACTTTAATAGCGTCCTGGGTGCCATAGTAACACTGAAAGCATTTTGAAGACGGTTCCGTCTTCAAATGCTTTCAGTACACTTGCGTTTTTCCGGATCCGGAGTGTAATTCCGGCAAGTGGAGTGCACGCCGGATCCGGACAACGCAAGTGTGAAAGAGGCCTTAGCTGATAGGAAGTCAAGAATATATTTGAATAGAAATCAAATGTGATGTGCTCCTGGAAATGTTTTGTAGCACGCTTCTAACATGCTGTTTGCATTTTCTCCCACATCTGGGTTAGGTGTTCAAGAGAGTAAAGCAAGAAATCCTATATTCCTGTTTATGTGTCAAGTAAGGTTTTTCTAATGTTTGACATCTCTAAAAAGATAACTATCCCAGGAGATCTTTAAATAGCTACCTGAATTTCAAGACATTCTCCAAATTAATTTCTGTCCATGCTCTGACCCACGCTCCTGATATTATAGTAGACACATCTGCATGTGAAGCAATAGAATAACAACCTCCGGAGTATGTCTTTTGCCAACGTCTTGTACACCTACACATGTAACACTTGTCTTTCAATATCTGAATTGGCAAAGAATTGCAGAAATCCATGAATTCAGAGGTGTAATTTAAATCCCCTGGGCCGTGATGCATATTCTTGGGAAAGGCCATCTTAGGGGATGTTCACATTACGGATTTACAAACCGGATTCCAAAAAAGTTGGGACACTATACAAATCGTGAATAAAAACTGAATGCAATGATGTGGAGGTGCCAACTTCAAATATTTTATTCAGAATAGAACATAAATCACGGAACAAAAGTTTAAACTGAGAAAATGTACAATTTTAAGGGAAAAATATGTTGAATCAGAATTTCATGGTGTCAACAAATCCCCAAAAAGTTGGGACAAGGCCATTTTCACCACTATGTGGCATCTCCCCTTCTTCTTACAACACTCAACAGACGTCTGGGGACCGAGGAGACCAGTTTCTCAAGTTTAGAAATAGGAATGCTCTCCCATTCTTGTCTAATACAGGCCTCTAACTGTTCAATCGTCTTGGGCCTTCTTTGTTGCACCTTCCTCTTTATGATGTGCCAAATGTTCTCTATAGGTGAAAGATCTGGACTGCAGACTGGCCATTTCAGTACCCGGATCCTTCTCCTACGCAGACCATGATGTTGTGATTGATGCAGAATGTGGTCTGGCATTATCTTGTTGAAAAATGCAGGGTCTTCCCTGAAAGAGATGACGTCTGGATGGGAGCATATGTTGTTCTAGAACCTGAATATATTTTTCTGCATTGATGGTGCCTTTCCAGACATGCAAGCTGCCCATGCCACATGCACTCATGCAACCCCATACCATCAGAGATGCAGGCTTCTGAACTGAGCGTTGATAACAACTTGGGTTGTCCTTGTCCTCTTTGGTCCGGATGACATGGCGTCCCAGATTTCCAAAAAGAACTTCGAATCGTGACTCGTCTGACCACAGAACAGTCTTCCATTTTGCCACACTCCATTTTAAATGATCCCTGGCCCAGTGAAAACGCCTGAGCTCGTGGATCTTGCTTAGAAATGGCTTCTTCTTTGCACTGTAGAGTTTCAGCTGGCAACGGCGGATGGCACGGTGGATTGTGTTCACTGACAATGGTTTCTGGAAGTATTCCTGAGCCCATTCTGTGATTTCCTTTACAGTAGCATTCCTGTTTGTGGTGCAGTGTCGTTTAAGGGCCCGGAGATCACGGGCATCCAGTATGGTTTTACGGCCTTGACCCTTACGCACAGAGATTGTTCCAGATTCTCTGAATCTTCGGATGTTATGCACAGTTGATGATGATAGATGCAAAGTCTTTGCAATTTTTCGCTGGGTAACACCTTTCTGATATTGCTCCACTATCTTTCTGCGCAACATTGTGGGAATTGGTGATCCTCTACCCATCTTGGTTTCTGAGAGACACTGCCACTCTGAGAAGCTCTTTTTATACCCAATCATGTTGCCAATTGACCTAATTAGTGTTAATTGGTCTTCCAGCTCTTCGTTATGCTCAAATTTACTTTTTCCAGCCTCTTATTGCTACTTGTCCCAACTTTTTGGGGATTTGTTGACACCGTGAAAATTGGAATCAACGTATTTTTCCTTTAAAATGATACATTTACTCGGATTAAACATTTGATCTGTCATCTACGTTCTATTACAAATAAAATATTGACATTTGCCATCTCCACATCATTGCATTCAGTTTTTATTCACAATTTGTTTAGTGTCCCAACTTTTTTGGAATCCGGTTTGTAGATTTTTTTCAGGGCGTCTTTTCTGTTTATTTTATTTTGTTTTGAGACATTTTTGGTGCTGATCTTGAGGTAGAAACACTCCAAAATCAGTGCCAAAAAACTCAGTGTGAACTGGCCCTAGAGTGATTTTCCTGAAAATTAAAGGGGTTTTCCAAGCTAATTAAACTGACGACTTATCCTCTGTATAGGTCATCAGTAACTGACCAGTGAGGGTCAGACACCCAGGACAAACACCAATCAGCTGTTTGACATCGGCTCTCACAGTAGCACTGCGGCCTTCTTCAGCTTTGTCTAGGCCAAGTGATGTCGTGTTCATTGCAGCTCAGCCCTATTGAAGTAAAGAGTGCTGAGCTGTGATACCAAGCGCAGCTGCTGTAGAATGTATGGCACTGTGCTTGGTGAGCTGAGAGAAGACAGCTGCGCTACTGCGAGCGCCAGTGCTTTCTCAAACAGCTGATCGGTGGTTCTCCTGTGTGTCAGACCCCCACCAATCAGATAATGAGCAATAAAAAATTATCAGAAAACTATTTTCACAATGAAGGGTAGGCTCCTAGCCTGCATCACCTCCTGAAAGATTCATGCCTACATTCTCCTGGAGCTCTGGCCCTGCTTGCTGACACCTATTGCTCTATTCTCCAATCCTCAGTTTTTTTTTCTCCTGGCTGGGGCATGGACATGGCCATTTTCTCAGCTGTGGCCAGTGACTGGCTTCAGCAGTGACATGTTGCTATGAGGCACATAACTGCAATGCAAGTGGCAGTGTCTATGTACCAGCTAGAAAAAAACAAGCTAGCGACAGGATAATGGAGGAATATGAGCCAGTGTGCAGGGCCAGAACGATGGGGAGTAGGTAAGTATGAATATTTCAGGAGGTGATGCAGACTAGGGGCTTTTACTTGACAGTTAATTTTCCTTGAAAACCCCCGTAAGCAATTTTTAGTACTATTATCCTCTTATATGGCATAGGGTCTGTTAGGCTCCTTCAGACATCATGACCTAAGTGTACTTTCAGTCTCTTCTATTGTTTCTTAGCCAGAAATTCTCTGTGAAGCATAATGCTCAGGGCAGGGTGATTGTGCTCCAAAGATGTTTCATGTATAGAGTACAGAGAAAATTGTAGAAAAGTATACTCAAATTGGAAAATGTTATTTTGGCAAAATATTTTGTAAGATAATTCAAAAAGAAACATACCTTAGTAGCTCAGGATCTGGTAGAGCAGTGGTTCCCGGCTAAATAACGCACATAACAAAACACAATAATTAATAATTCAATATGTGAGAGAATCTAAATCACACATCCTCATTACTATGCTTTTGATATAACAACTGTTTTAATTTCCAGCATGATAAAACATGGCTTTACAGCACTATTATCAATAAATATAACCTTATGCTTATGCTATGCACTATTAGGAAGCATTGGTATACAGTTTGATCAAAGAGCATAGGCCCACTTACCACGACAAGGTTGCCCCTTCAAGTGGGGACCTACTCTAACTTTGGCGTGGCACTGTGCAGCGACCATCATGCCCCCACACCGCTCCAGCAGGTAACGGGACCTACTGGTACAGTGTGGAGGTGGCGGTGGTCTCTGCGCAGTGCCGCGCTAAAGTTAGAGTAGGTCCCCACTTGAAGAGGCAACCTTGTCGTGGTACGTGGGCCTATGCTCTTTGATCAAACTGTATACCAATGCCTCCTTTTAGTGCATAGCATAAGGTTATATTTATTGATAATAGTGCTGTAAAGCCATGTTTTATTATGCTGAAAAACAGTTATATCAAAAGCATAGTATTGAGGATGTGCAGTCCAGATTCACTCTTACTCGTTACAATAATTAATAACCCTGCTTAGGTGCCAACTCAGTAACTTAAAGGGGACTCACAGCCATAACTTTTTATTAAGTTGTACTTTCTAATTCCACCATTTATAGTTGCATACAATGTAGCGGGATTTAATACTGGCTCATCTTTTGCAGTGCAATATTTTCATTGATACCATTTTGAAGTGGGAGTGTCACTTTTTGATCACTTTTTATAAAATTTTTGGTTGGAGACGAAGCAACCAAAAAAACTGCGAATCAGCCATTTAGACTTTTTTTCCATTTCACTTTTGCCATATGAGATAAATATTTTTATACTTTAATTGTACCGGGGTTTCTACATGTGGCGATGTACATGATTAGTGTTGAGCGAAGATAAGCATCCGAAGTGGAATTCGGTCTGAAGTTTAGGAGAGTGGAGGGAGAGCGGGGAGAATGGAGGGAAAGCGTAGGAGACTGCAGACTACAGACTACAGACTCTGCTACAATTTATCACTGTGTACATAACTGTGCAGTGCACCAAAAGTCATAGCTAATCCAATCTGTCGAGTTAGTGTGCCATCAATATTACAGGCAGGTCTAATTTATCACCATGTACATAAGTGTGCAGTGCACCAATATGCATAGTTAATCTGTTCTGTTAGCTGTAGCGTTACTGTGCATCAGTATTATAGGCCACTGTTACTTTTAGGCAGATTGGCCTGGGTATACCTGATTTATAGTGATTTGTGATGAATTAATTTGTAACTAATCAAATTTCTTGCTGAAGTTCAGCAAAGCTGCCAAATCGATTTTTTTCAAAACCCACAATGTTTCTTTTTTTAATTGTTTATGTTTTCTTATTTTCATTTTGGGGAAAAGGGGGTGATTTGAATTTTTATATATTTTTAATATATATATATTTTTTAAAAGCATTAGCATTGGAGGCTATGAGAATTTCACTGTGTTCCTATGGCAGGGGCTCTATAGGAACCTATGTATGGCAGCCTTGGATCTTTCAGGAGGACCGAGGCTGCCCACACCACCTGTCTTCCCAATCCTCGCTAGGGGAAGCCAGTGCATACGCGCTCCCAGTTTTTGACCTCTTAGATGTGACATGGTCACATTTGACCATGGCATCTGAGGGGTAAATGGTGTGCAATCAATACTACGGTTGAACGCATACATTATCCCTTGTTGCCTTCTGTTTAAATCAGCAAGCACCTTACGGCTATGTCGCTTCTACCCAAAATCAGTCATGAAAAAATGGACATGCCGCAGTATGTGGATGAGATTTGTTGAAATCTAATGCTACTGAAATATGCTTCTTGTCACAAATCCAGATAGAAAGTATGCAGCAAATCCATTATCTGTGGACGTAACCTAAAGGTACACTTTTAAACAACTTCTATTAAAATCTGCATAAAATTTGCAAATATTTTACTAATGCTTGTGAGGTACAGTAGATTATTTATGGTTAGAGGACTGGTGGCTTACAGCACTGGGGTCCTGGCTTCGAATCCTACCAAGGACAACATCTGCATGGAGTTTGTATGTTCTCCCCGTGTTTATGTGGGTTTCCCCTGGGTACTCTGATTTCCTCTAACACTCCAAAGACATAATGATAGGGAATATAGATTGTGAAATCTTTTGGAGACAGCAAGTGATCATAAATGTTTAGAGAGCATTGCATTAAGAGATCCTAGAAAATAGTTACAGTGCTAGAACTAAACTGTTAAATGGTTATTAAAATATATACAGTATTCACAGGATATGCCATCAATGTCTTACGGTGCAGCTCTCACCTTTAGTGCCTGTATCTCTCTCATGACCACTATCAGTCAGCTATCTCTCCATTCCTTTCTGTAGTATTTAGAAATTTACAGAAATTGCAGAGTGTGGACAGACCCCCATTACAAAGATAGGTGTGGGTTCTAGTTGTGGGACTTGCACCTATCAGACATTTAAGACATATTCTATGAATATGCCAAAAATGTGTGTAATGAGCGTAAAAATATAGCACAGATTAGCTCTAGCCATGTAAGGCTACTTTCACACTAGCGTTCAGAGCGGGTCCGTCTGATGTCTGCTCAGACGGATCCGCTCCTATAATGCAGACGTTTGTATCCGTTCAGAACGGATCCGTCTGCATTATAGTTTGAAAAAAATTCTAAGTGTGAAAGTAGCCTGAACGGATCCGTCCAGACTTTACATTGAAAGTCAATGGGGGACGAATCCGTTTGAAAATTGAGCCATATTGTGTCAACTTCAAACGGATCCGTCCCCATTGACTTACATTGTAAGTCTGGACGGATCCGCTTGCCTCCACACGGCCAGGTGGACACCCGAACGCTGCAAGCAGCGTTCAGGTGTCCGCTTGCTGAGCGGAGCGTAGGCTGAACGCCGCCAGACTGATGCATTCTGAGCGGATCCGCATCCACTGAGAATGCATTAGGGCTGGACGGATGCATTCGGGGCCGCTTGTGAGCCCCTTCAAACGGAGCTCACGAGCGGACACCTGAACGCAGGTGTGAAAGTAGCCTTACTATTACTTAGGCCCTATCAATACAATGTCCTATGGAACAGGAAACCAATGGAATTCTGAATTTAGCTTTAGACATGGAATTTGTATGTTCTCCCTGGGTTTGTATGGGTTTCCTCCGGGTACTCTGGTTTCCTCCCACACTCCAAAGACATACTGGTAGGGAACTTAGATTGTCAGCTTCATTCGGTACAGCGAGCGATGATAATGTCTGTAAAGCGCTGTGGAATATGTCAGCGCTACATAAGTGATTAAAATAAATAAAACAAGACTAACTCACGACCTTTAGTAAAATAAGTGTTCCACAGGAATTAAAGGAAAATGGAGGTGAAATTTAAAAATTTTATTTCTTATACAGATTTTCCATTATAATCCATTTTTTCCTGTAGCACGGCAAGGGTTAACAGCAAAACAAACCTCAATATTGATTACCCTGATTTTGCAGTTCAGGGAGCATTCACACGACCGTGTTGGTTTTGCGGTCCGCAAATCACAGATCCGTGTGTTCCGTAGGTCTTCAGTTATCTTTCCGTTTCCGGTCCGTAAGTCTGTATAATACGGACGTGGTGCTTCCGTGTGTCCGCAAAAAACTGAAATGGGACTGAAATGGGGTTTCCTAGAATGTTTTCAGTCCAGGGGTCCGCAAAAAACGGATGACATACGGATGCATTTCCGTGTGCTATCCGTTTTTTTTACGGACCCATTGACTTTCTATAGGGCCACGGACCGCAATTTGCGGCCAAGTATAGGACATGTTCTAAAATAAAAGGAACGGACACAAGGAACGGGCAGCACACGGATGACAATGAAAAGCATTCCGCAATTTTTGCGAACCCATAGAAATGAATGGGTCCGTGCATTGTCCGCGAAAATTGCGGAATGGACGCAGGAACGGACGCGAAAGAAAAACGCGGTCGTGTGAATGCTCCCTTATACAAACATCCTTATGTGGTCGTAAGCTGCTGTATGGGCACACAGCAGGGCTCAGAAGGGAAGGCGCACAATATTGTTTTTGGAGGGCAAGTTTTGCTGGAATTGTTTTCAGGCACCATGTTGCACCCTATTTTGGAAACTACACCACTCATGAAATTGATTGAAGAGGGCAGGGTTCGATATAACTCGGCAAGAATTTCAAAGAACTTAGAAACACTTGGCTGTGAAAATTTAAAATAATATTTTTTACAATAAAATGTTGTTTTAGCATCAAATGTTTCATTTGCATATAGCAACACCCCATATGTGGTCCTAAACTGCTGTTTGGGAACATGGCAGCATTCAGGAGGGAAGGAGCGGTACCTGGTTTTTCTAACATGAAATTTGTTGTAATTTTTTAAAGGGCCTTAACTTTATTGTTTTTGTTGACTAAGCTATGTGAAGGCTTGTTTTTTTTGGAAGAAGATGTAGTTTTTATTGGTATCATTTTGGGGTACATATGAGTTTTTGATCGCTTTCTATACCATTTTTGGAAGGTGAGGTGTGCAAAAACTGCAATTCTGGCCTCATGCACACGACCGTTCCGTGTTTTTGCGATCCGCAAAAAACGGGAGACGCCCGTGTGCCTTCCGCAATTTGCAGAACGGGCGGCCCATTGTAGAAATGCCTATTCTTGTCCGCAAAATGGACAAGAATAGGACATGTTATATTTTTTTTGCAGGGCCACGGAATGGAGCAACGGATTGACGTGAATAGGTCCGCACCCGAGACGCAAAAACTGCGGCCTCTGTCAGTGTTTTTTTAATTTTTTTATGGGGTTCTCCATGTGGTACATATGATATGATAACTTTGTTCTGTGGGTCGATACGGTTATGGTGATACCAAATTTATATAGTTGTTTTTTACATTTTACTAATTTTGCAGCATAAAATCACCTTTTTATTATGAAATAGGCCATATACTAACATCCATAAAAAAAAAAAAATTCACCAATGTAGCTGTTTGAGGGCTTATTTTTTTGTAGGACGGACTGTAGTTTTTATTGGCACCATAATACATATGACTTTTTGATAACATTTTAATTCAATTTTTTGGGGAGGTGAGGTGACAAAAACAGCAATTCTCTCATTGTTTTTTCATTTTTCATTTTTCACTCCATTCGCCACATGTTTTTAGTAACATGATCCTTTTATAGATCAGATAATTATAGATGCTGTAATAGGATCCTAAGGATCGCTATCCTAAGATGGCGTTGTGCTTGGTAAGCTGCAAGGAGGCTTCAGCACTCACCGGAGCCTCAGGTCCTCCTCAAACAGCTGATCAGCGGGTTTCAGATACTGATGGTCTATCCTGAGGATAGGTCATCAGTATATAACACTCGGAAAATCTCTTTAAATCAGTAGATGTCCAGCACCCCCTCTGAGCAACAGTTTGAATGGGATGCAGCCCTTGTACAGATCAGCATGGAGTACCAGGAGTGCACCACTGACCTAATATCGAGGGTCTATCCTAAGTATTAGCCATAAATTTTTAAAAACTGGATGATTATTTTACAGTAAAATCTTCTACATTTAATTACAGCAGAAAGCACGTTTGATTTGTAATGCTCATTGCAGGATTTATAAAACTATTTAAAATTAGATTTTAGAGAAATAAGTCAATATCCGCGGACACATTTTTATTTTAGCTTATTGTACATATTACATCCAGATGTTCTACCTCACATTACCCTGTGACTATTTAGTGTAGTATACCACAAAAAATAGAAAGCTTCCATGTCATTTTGTGGTAGTAATAATAACTCAGAATGCTTCTACACCAGGGGCTGATTGGCCATAGACCTTACAGGGAAATTTACCGGTGGGTCAATGCCCATGGGGCCACCTGGGCCTTCCTCATGGCTGGCCATGATGTTTTTGGGGATGTATTTTGTGCAGCTGCTGGCAGTATTATGTGATAGACTGTGGCATTTGGCTCTGTTGGGGTAATATAATGTGCCACAATATGGTATTGCTGGCCCTGCCTTCCATCAATTTGGACCCAACTACAAAACAGGGCCACTTTTAGTATTATTTCCAGGGCCACTTTAAGTTCCCAGTCCGCCCCTGCTCTACACATATACACGGTTGACTTATCAGGCCATCTATGTGTGCTATAGTATGAAAAAAATGGCCAACCTCTGTGTTTTAGGTAACAGCACATCTGTCATTGGTTACATTGATGCAGAATAATTAGAAAGGGATTTGGGAAGTTGGGAACTATGCCCTGAATAAGTAGATGAAAAGTCAAAGTCGGTATATACAAGGGCCCATGCAGTGTGAATCTATTTTATTTATTATGGAACGTGATGACCTTTCTTTGATGTGATTTGGATGAGACTAACAGATATGCCTCCGCTTTCAGGTTCATTGCACTTCTGTTGATTCTTTTGCTTCATGATAGATAGAGTTACAAGCATGAAAGGACTCCTGTATGATCTATGTACACTAGAGGGTGACAAAGGAGAATAGTCTATTGGCAAGCAATGTGAACAAATATACCTTGTATAGCGCTGTCCCCTCCCTTTTAAGTATTTGAACACTTTATTGTCAAATCCGACCAAGGTCATCATCTGCATGGAGCGTGTATGTTCTCCCTGTGTTTGTGTAGGTTTCCTCTGGGTGCTCCAATTTCCTCGCACACTCCAAAGACATAGTGATAGGAAACTTATATTATGATAATGGCCTCAAAGTGCTGCGGAATATAGTACCACTATATAAGTGCATAAAATATAAATACAACACACTGTAACATAACAAAGGGCTGTGACAAAAAACTGTTTTATACATTTCACAAACTAGGAATTACTTCATCTGAAAAATTCTGACTAGTTACATTTAACATACAGAGCACTGCTATATCCACCCTTTAACCCTTATACATGGATCTGGACTTGTCTGTAGGGGGGCCAACAGGCCACTACTTCCTGGAGTAATCTCTGTGTGGTTATTAGCTGACTCAAGAGGTAAGAGAATTGTATTTAGGTCAAGGTCAGGGCTGGTGGAGCACGTAATCAGGGCAGGTAGCTTACATGCAGTATAGGTAACAGGCACTGGTCAAGTAGCAGTGGGTCAATACAGGTAAATAGGCAGAAGTAGGTACGCTGGCAGATAACAGTATTCAGCATACATTTGCAGGAACTTAGGAGGCTAAGAAACCTGTTGTTCTGTCTCCCTCCCATTAGGGAAAGGACCCTGAAACACACCAGGTTAGCCAGCCATCAGCTGGCAAAGATTAGGGTGCACGCGCCTAAGGGCAGAGGAGCAGATGCCATGCCAGTAAGAAGCCTCAGTCTGTGTGGAGGGACAAAGTAGACCTGGTGACCTCCACTCTACAATGAAACCTAAGGAGGATACAGTGGTCATCTAGCTTTGACAGAGGCTTGACTTCACATACAGCAAGTGCATATACTTATCTAAAAAATATAGAGTGTAGCACTATTCAGGTACATGGCATAGGGGTGGGCTACAATGCATAGAACATTTTTCCTCCCAAGTTTTTTATTTATTTTCCAAACCCTAGAGGGCTGTTGCCAGTTACTCATTAAGCAAAACATTCATAAGGTAAGAGTTGTTCTAGATGAAATCATTACAGCTTCTCCATGTGATAGGGCAGCATTCCTTTAGAAGTTGCTAAGATGAAACACTATAAATTTTAATGAAGGATGAAACATCATAAATCTCACACTTAGTAACAAGAGATCATTAATCATAACAGACAGAGGAAGGCTTTGGCGTTTACCTCGTGTACACAGTCTTTTTGAATAAGGCTGAACACTGATTGTGAGAGTAAAGTCTGCAGAAATTAAATGTAAACACTCATTTTAACAACAGACTTCCATTCATTATGACATGTCTGCATCCATTGAGGTAGCTTTTCCCATAGAGTTTTGACTTTAGACTCCCTAAAACAACTGGCCATCTCTGCAAGGAGAAACAGTAATCTCCCAAGAGCTACATTGGAGGTTTTTTATCTAGCCATCCAGGACCCTGTTCTGTACTGTTGGGCAGATGGGCGTCGCTTCCTTTTGTATAAAATTCTGGTTTGGCTGATATCCCAAGTCATGTTTCCAGGCTCTTTAATGGGTTGGACATTGACTTACAGGGTAGCCACTTATAGGTGGCATAAGGCCTGATTCAGATGACAGTGGTGCGATCTGCATGCTATCCAAAGTACATGATGTGCATAACACCTGTACCTATTAAATTGTGCAATTCACGTCTGTTTTTCAGAAAGATAGTATGTATCATTCTTGTCTGTTTTTTCATCTGAGATTTATTCAATTGACTCAAAAAAAAAAAAAAAAGACACAACTGGGTTTGCATAGATCTGTGTTTTGTAGACAGAAATTATAAATGCCATCTGAATCTAGCCTTATTGAGACAGTTTTATTCTTTCTGGAAAAAAGTTCATTTGCATTTCTGTAACCATCATACATTGGGCTTAATCTATGAAACTTGGCATACATCATACAATTGTAGGAGCTAAAACCATCAGAACTTTGTGAGGCATCAGAAAAAAGATTTCCCTGGGTGTCAAACATTGCCTAACATGAGCAACTCCTCTACTTTATGACAATAGAATAAAACGAAATACTGGAGATGCATATTTGCTAAATTCATACTCCCATGCCTTATCAGTGTCTCGATTCCTCAAGGAGGTGGATTCGGCCTTTCTAAGTGTGGGAACTAGGGGGCACAGTGAAGGATATGTGACTACCATTCAACTATTTCCCATTTTATGCTGCTCCAAGTCTGAAAATAAGTATGGGATCTGGTAGCAGAGGTGATGCTAACAAAAACAAAAAAAGATCTGGATTCTCACTTCTGTAAACCATTGGCCTTGAACGAGTGTCGGGGCATTGACCTTGAAGTAGGGTAAGGAAATTTAATTTTGGTATGGATCCCACAGAAAATTCCTGATTCAGTGCCCCTTTACTATAGATGTTTTCAAGGGGTTACTTGTAATACTTTTTAGCATTTTCCAAGCATACTTGGCTACTCTGGATCAGAAAGTATTAGGGTACAATCTGACTGTGCGGCTGACAACATAAGACCCAGATATGCCCACCTGTGGCAGCCAATGACCATATGATTTTACCAAGTCATGCGACCATTGACTGCCATGAGTGGGCATGGTTTTGCTGCCTGTGGACAGATGCACTGTCAGGCTGTAGTCTTAAACAGATACAATGGCTATGATTATTGCCATAGCAGCCACTGTATTTTTGCCTATCTTTGTAATCATATGATAAGCTTTCTAACCATAATTTAGTATGTATTTTTGAGGAGTGGTATTAACCCGTAGAATACCAACGCCATACATGTACGACGCTGGGAACTGGGTCTGAAATTGGCTGCAAAGGTACGGCAGTTACTTATAGCCGGACCCCTGCTGTATGCGCCGGCATCAATGAAAACACTGATGCTGGTGCATTAACCCTCACACTGCCGCGGTCAGCGCTGACCGGGGCTCGTGCGGTATCCTGACAGGTCCCATGTGTCCATCAGGTCCCCGCACTGGTGTGAGGGTGACCCGATGGCTTGGACAGCAGCCCAATGTGTTCCTTAGTCATCATGGCTGCCATCCCTGTGAGGGACACAGGAAGCAGGCTGTAAGTGTATTACATTGAGTAATACACTTACAGCCAATGGATTACCTCCCTTTTCATAAAAGCGTCTGTATCAACTGGCCCTACAAATATCTCACATGATCCACCCTGTCAGGTGAACGCCGTAAAATAAATAAATAAAAACAGTGCCAAAACAGCCATTTTCTGGTCACGTTGCCTCACAAAAAGTGTAATACCAAGCTATCAAAAAGGCGTATTTAGCCCAAAATGGTACCAATAAAACCATCATCTCATCCAGCAAAAAATGAGAACCTACTTAAGACAATCGGCCAAAAAATAAAAAAAACTATGGGTCTCAGAAAAAGCAACAGAAAAACAAGATTTTATTCTGTTCAAAAAGGCTTTCACTGTGTAAAACTTAACAAAAATAAAAATGATAGACCTATTAGGTATCGACACATCTGAAACAACCTGCTCTACAAAAATATCACAGGTGAATGATTTAAAAAAAAAAACTATGTCAATACAGCCATTTTTGTCACCTTGCCTCACAAAAAGTGTAAAATAGAGTGATCAAAAAGTCTTATGTACCCCAAAATGGTACCAATCAAACCTTCATCGTATCCCGCAAAAAAAATGAGCCCCCACATAAGACAAAAAACAACGGCACCCATAAACCAATCCATTAAATTTTCTGCACTGCAAAAGCCATATAGCGCTCCTTCCATTCTGAATCATGCCATGTGCCTCCACAGCAGTTTACCACCACATATGGGGTGTTGCCGTATTCAGGAGAAATTATGGGGTGCTTTTTATCCTGTTCCCCCTTGTGAAAATGAAAAATTTGGGGCTAAAACAACTTGAAACTTTTCATTTCTGTAAAACACTTAAGGGGTCAAAGTGCTCAGTACCCCCTTAATATATGCTTTAAGGTGTGTAGTTTCCAAAATGTGGCCACTTTTTGAGGGTTTCCACTGTAGGGGTACGTGAGGGTCTCTTCAAATACAAAATGGCGCCTAAAAAACATTCTAGCAAAATCTGCCTCCAAAATCCATATGGCACTCCTTTCCCTCTGACCACTGCCACATGCCCATAGAGCAGTTTTCCGCCACATATGGGGTGTTTCTGTAAACTGCAGAATCAGAGTAATATATATTGAGGTTTATTTTGCTGTTAACCCCTTTTACCCCAGGCCAGTTTTTGCAAATCTGACTTGTGTCACTTTATGTGGTAATAACTTTGGAACACTTTTACTTATTCAAGCCATTCTGAGATTGTACTTCATTATAGTCATAAATTTGAATCAATATATTTTACCTTTATTTATGAAAAAATCCCAAATTTTCCCAAAAATTTCAAAAATTAGCAATTTTTAAAATGTCAATTTCTCTGCTTTTAAAACAGGAAGTGATACCTCATAAAGTATTGATTACTTAACATTGGATCTGGTTGAATCTCCTGGGCACCCGTAGAAGGCAGGTCATGATGCAGTGCAAGGCATTGAGCAGACTCTGCATGGCATCGGGCTGCCTTGTCATGCATCGGGTCCCGCCGCAAATCCCTTCTATGTCACGGTCAGCGCTGACCACGGCATAGAAGGGGTTAATCCGGCAATGCCGGCGGATACAGCAGG
Source organism: Bufo bufo (assembly GCF_905171765.1). Taxonomy (NCBI): domain Eukaryota; kingdom Metazoa; phylum Chordata; class Amphibia; order Anura; family Bufonidae; genus Bufo; species Bufo bufo. The sequence goes on from NC_053390.1 coordinate 395,565,988, forward strand.
GGCCCGGCTACCAGGGAGTGCCGGACCCCTGCAGTGATCTGGCGCTCATGTGCCCGCCCAAACACCATGATATACTATTACATCAAAATGCGGGAAGTCACTGACTTCCATGACGTAATAGTATGTCACATGTCGGGAAGGTGTTAACCCTTTCTGTGTTGCAAGAAAAAAGTGATTAACATAATAAATCTAAAAAGTTAAATTTTGAAATTTCACCTTCATTTATCTTTAATTCTTGTGGAATACCTCAATGGTTAACAAAGTTTGTAACATAATTTTTTAATAATTTGAGGGATGTCGTTTCTAAAATGGGGTAATTTATGGATGGTTTCGATTACGTAAGCCACTTAAAATCACTTTATTACTGAATTGGTGCTTAAAAATATGGTTTTAAAAATGTTGAAAATTTGAAATATTGCTTCTAAACTTCTAAGCCTTCTAACGTCCTAAAAAAAATAAAATGACATTTACAAAATGATGCCAACATTAAGGAGACAAATAGAGAATGTTTAGTAATAAATATTTTATGAGGTATCACTTTCTGTTTTAAAAGCAGAGAAATTGAAATTTTGAAAATTGCTAATTATTCAATTTTTTTTTGTAAATTTGGGATTTTTTCATTAAAAAAAGGTGAAATTTACTCAAATTTATGACTGTCATGAAGCACAATGTGTCACGAGAAAAAAAAAAAACACAGAATGGCTTGGATAAATAAAAGTGTTCCAAAGTTATTACCTTGGAAATCAACCTTGGATTTAAAGTTAAAAGTGGCTCGGTACTGAAGGGGTTAACGTATTAACTTGAACTAATTGAATTGCATAATATTATGCAATACAGTTTTGTTATGATACACCTTTATGCAGATGTTAATTGATTACTACAGAATGTATGTGGTTTTTTTTACTGTGTTATACTGGTAACGAATACAATCTAGGCACAAAATTGTAAATCTACAAACACTTCTTGCTCTAAACTAAAATTACTACCGCACATCGTGTATGTTTGTTGTGGAATGCATAATGTCAAATATTAGACATTGGTAATTAAATTCTCTTGACTGTTGTAACTTAAAACTAATGTTTTTTTTTTTTTTTTTTAACTTCTCACCTGTACAAACACTACACCTCAGAAATTGGCCAGCCTAATGGCAGCTTAGTGAATGCTAAAGGTGGATTCAAAGCATTTTATAGTTTAGTTGGCAGCAGCTGTTCTACAATTAGTATTGTGTTCAGATCAGAACTGTCATATTATTACATTATATATTTTGACGCCATCAAGGACAGTTTTACATTTAACACGTATGCAGGGTTTTGAAGATTTAGTGTGATACACTAAATAATTAAAGTAATTGATTTGATTGAGTTGATTCTGGGCATCAGCGAGTGGTATAACATGGTACAGGACACCCTTAAGTTTGCGTGGTAATTGGCTTCCTATAAAATTGGCTCAAGTATGTGTCTGTCTCGAAAGTTAGAATGTGAGCTCCATTGGGGACAGGAACTAATGGACATAAAAGAGCTATTGTGGCAGATTTACTAGTACTGTAATAAAAAGACTGACGGAAGAGCATATACTGAAAAGTATCAAATGTACAACTCTTCCAAAATTTGATTAAAGAAGATTGTATAATTGTATAACTTGCGTCAATACCTCTGTTTTTCTTAACTTTAATAAGTTTTGTGCAAGGTCTCATGGAAAGGCTGTCATAATTCATGTAAGCAGGCACAAGAAGATGCATGGCTGGGGGGTAACTTTTAAGCTTCCATAATAAAAGTGCAATTAATTATCCTTAAATAATTCAATCACCTAAATTACCTGGGAAATGTGTTTTCTGGAGAAATGAAAAAAAGGAGGAGACAGCCTACAAAATTTTCAGCTCAACCTTTCATAATTTAGGTAAAGTAACATTCCACTTTGGATAAACAAGTGTTCATTACATTCCAAAGTTTAAAGTGTACCTAAACCTTTACATACACTTTATTAAAACCTATTGTACATGTGATAAAAAAAATCATATTTCACTTCCGCTTCCTTACGCTCATTTCACAGGCAATGTCTCTCACAAAGCCCTCATAACACGACTCTATAAATGTGTCCACATGCCAACAGACTACTTCACTTCCAACCTCTCCCTAAGCAAATGGCAACAAGAGGATCCGGAACGCACTCCCTCCTTGATCTTAATGGCCATTGACCAAACCTACCATTAGCTTCCTTCTTTCAGATATACTGAAACATTACTGAAAATTACTCATAGAGCCTATTTAACACCCCTATGGTCAGGAGCGAATTGGGAATTTAAAGTGGCCCTGGGAAAAAAACAAAAAGTGGCCCCATGTTGTAGGTGTGTCCAAATTGACAGAAGACGGGAGTGGCCAGGGCCTGCAATACCACAGTGCAGCACATAATACTGCCTTACCAGAACCAAATACCTCAGGGCAGCACAAAATACTGAAAATACTGCCACCCCAACCACAGTATTCAACTGTATCACCGTCATGAGGACAATAATACAGTTGAGTTGAGGAGGGCACCTGTGGCCATTGTGCATCAGATCATACCTGGCCTGTGGCCATCAAGAGGGCTTGAGTTGCCCCCTGGGCATTGGCCCAGCAGGAAATCTCCCTGTAGAGTTTATGGCCAATCTTTCCCTGCCTAAGGGGATACAGCCTGAGGTTGTATGCTACTTCTCATTGTTTTAAATGTGATGAAGCCAATGCCTCTCTCTACCACTCTATGTGGAAAAGACCTCATATGCATTCGTTCTGGAGTAAAACACATGCCTATACTAAATACCCTTTTCCGCAGGCTTCCCTTTTCCCTTGGGCTATTTTTTAGCTTCATAGAGAAATATCAACACAATACCCCAAGGGAACGCCACAAAATGTTACACCTGTTAGCAGCGGCTGCATGCAAAGCTATCCTGCTAGTATGGAATCAGGCCTCAGTCCCCCTCATAAACACTATTTTTGAATAAACTCTCTTATATTAAAAAGGTGGATTGGATGGAGGTGGCCTGTCTTAAATATTGCAATGTACGACTTTTTTTTGAGGTTTGGGGGAAATTTTTATTCTTTTTGCCCCAAATCACTATATCTAAACTACACACCAGTTTCTTCCTCACTACCTGGTACCAGAAAATAATCTTACTGGGAACCCATCCTATTCCTTCCCTGTGAGAATACGAGGCTCAAAGATTGCTTGCATGAAAACTAGAGATAACAGCCTACTATTTCCGATACCCATGTGTATATCACCTCTTCACATACACAATGACTCATACCCCCCATTATGGAGACAACAGGAGACAATTGACAGCCAACACTTTGTTTGATAGTTTATTTAGTTCATATGTTAGCCTGCGATTATAAAAATGTAATAGTTGCTAATATACATAAATGTCGATGTATATACAGTCAGGTCCATAAATATTGGGACATCAACACAATTCTAAAATTTTTGGCTCTATACACCAACACAATGGATTTGAAATGAAACGAACAATATGTGCTTTAACTGCAGACTGTCAGCTTTAATTTGAGGGTATTTACATCCAAATCAGGTGAACGGTGTAGTGCCTCCCACTTGTTAAGGGACCAAAAGTAATGGGACATAATAAGGATCATAAATCAAACTTTCACTTTTTAGTACTTGGTTGCAAATCCTTTGCAGTCAATTACAGCCTGAAGTCTGGAACACATAGACATCACCAGACTCTGGGTTTCATCCCTGGTGATGCTCTGCCAGGCTTCTACTGCAACTGTCTTCAGTTCCTGCTTGTTCAAGGGGCATTTTCCCTTCAGTTTTGTCTTCAGCAAGTGAAATGCATGCTCAATTGGATTCAGGTCCGGTGATTGACTTGGCCATTGCATAACATTCCACTTCTTTCCCTTAAAAAACTATTTGGTTGCTTTTGCAGTATGCTTTGGGTCATTGAGTTCTGAAGCATTTAGATAAATATGAGCAGATAATATTGCCCGAAACACTTCAGAATTCATCCTGTTGCTTTTGTCAGCAGTCACATCATCAATAAATACAAGAGAACCAGTTCCATTGGCAGCCATACATGCCCACGCCATGACACTACCACCACCATGCTTCACTGATGAGGTGGTATGCTTAGGATCATGAGTAGTTCCTTTCCTTCTCCATACTCTTCTCTTCCCATCACTCTGGTACAAGTTGATCTTAGTCTCATCTGTCCATAGGATGTTGTTCCAGAACTGTGAAGGCTTTTTTAGATGTCGTTTGCCAAACTCTAATCTGGCCTTCCTGTTTTTGAGGCTCACCAATGGTTTACATCTTGTGGTGAACCCTCTGTATTCACTCTGGTGAAGTCTTCTCTTGATTGTTGACTTTGACACGCATACACCTACCTCCTGGAGAATGTTCTTGATCTGGCCAACTATTGTGAAGGGCGTTTTCTTCACCAGGGAAAGAATTATTCGGTCATCCACCACAGTTGTTTTCCGTGGTCTTCCGGGTCTTTTGGTGTTGGTGAGCTCATTGGTGTGTTCCTTCTTTTTAAGAATGTTCCAAACAGTTGTTTTGGCCACGCCTAATGTTTTTGCTATCTCTGATGGGTTTGTTTTGTTTTTTCAGCCTAATGATGGCTTGCTTCACTGATAGTGACAGCTCTTTGGATCTCATCTTGAGAGTTGATAGCAACAGATTCCAAATGCAAATAGCACACTTGAAATGAACTCTGGACCTTTTATCTGCTCATTGTAATTGGGATAATGAGGGAATAACACACACCGGGCCATGGAAAAGCAGAGAAGTCAGTTTTCCCATTACTTTTGGTCCCTTAACAAGTGGGATGCACATATGCAAACTGTTGTAATTCCTACACCGTTCACCTGATTTGGATGTAAATAGCCTCAAATTAAAGCTGACAGTCTGCAGTCAAAGCACATCTTCATTTCATTTCAAATCCATTAATGTGGTGTATAGAGCCAAAAATGTTAGAATTGTGTCGATGTCCCAATATTTATGGACCCGACTATTTTTGTAATCTCTTCAACACTGTATTGAGGATGACTTTATTCGCTTGTTGTTGTACACTTTGTCTGAATATACTGTAAAACAAGTAAAACAAATGTCTAATATATTAAAATTACTTATTTTAGCGAAATAGGCACCTCAAGTTCAGGCTTTGGAATCTGTACACGGATCTACCCCTGAAATGTAAGCAGTGTACCAGTGTATGGATTCCACTGGGGCCACACTGAGCGTTATACCGGCCGGAGCACACAACACTGCTCCTGCCTGTACTAATGCTGCTCTGTTAATGCCTGGCATTGCACATCACTGATGTACTATGCCAGGCTTTATTGGTGGGAGTGCAGGGAGGAACACAGATGTGCTATGTGAGTTTCTGCCTGCACTCACTCTGCTCTGCTGAAAGGCTACCACATTGGTAAATAAGTGATATGCTATGCTAGGCTTTAACAGAGCAGCGTTGGTACAGGCAGGAGCAGTGATGTGGGCTCCAGCCTGTACAATGTTCAGTGTGGTCCTAGTGGAATCTGTACACTACTACACTACTGATCTGTCAGCAGCATACGTGTGTACATTTTCCAAAGCATTATACACTTGTACAATACGAGTGCCTATTTCTCAAGGGAAAAAAAAAAAGCATAATAGAAATATATTTTTTATCACATGTACACATTTTGATGCACTTTACAATAAGGTCTAAGTGCAGTCACGCTAGTAAATGTAAACATACATATACATTTGCATTTACTGCAATTCCAGAACAGAATGCCTATGGAGCTGCAGAAAAAGACTTGCTCTCTCATATTTCTCATAAATTGAAAGATTCCAGCAACAAGTAGAAATTAGAGAATTTTTGTCCTTGCATTTAAAGTGTACAGAAACTTTTGTATACACTTTATTAAAACCTGTTCTAAATGCCATCAAACGAATATTTCTAATATAAGTTTTATTTTTTTACACTTTCCTTGAGAAATAGGCACCTAAAGCTCAAGTGTCTATAGCACTTTGGAATCCGTACATTCATACACCACCGACATGTCAGTGGTGCACAGGTGGGGCCACAGTGAGTGATGTATAGGCAGAAGCACACATCGCTGCTGCCTGTGCCAACTCCGCTCTACTAAAAGCTTGGACCAACGTGCTTTCGAGAGCTTTAAGCAAAAGAGGATCAAGTGCAGTTAGGAGCTCTGCATAGCGCATCACTGCTCCTGCCTGCGCCCGCTCAATTGAATCCTGATATAGCACGTCGGTGACATGCTACTGTATGCCAGGCTTTAGCAAAGTGAAGCTGGTACAGACAGGACCAGAGATGTGGCTCCGCAGTGGAATTCGTACTCCAGCACACTGCTGACAAGTCAGGGGTGTATGAGTGTATGGATTCCAAAGCTCTATAAACTAAACTTTGGGTATCTATTTCACAAGGAATGACTAAAAAATAAAGTATATTAGAAATATTCATTTTATGGCATTTAGAATAGGTTTTAGTAAAGTATATGCAAAAGTTTAGGTATACTTTAAAGAAACGCTCCAGGTTTTTTCTTTTTTTTATATATTGCTAACTCACCACCAGTATTCTAACAATGTCATTTTTTACACCCTAACTCATCCATACATTTTGAACCTTTTCATTATGGGAACCTGGTCATGTGATCTCAAGTCTGACCAGCAGCTCTAATGTGTAAACAGGAACATGGTCTCTCCCTGTAGATGACATCACCAATCAAATCCCTCCTGGCAGCTGGCAGGCCTCTCCCCACCATGTTCCTCTGTATATCCCTGTATTCTGTTGACAGATAATGTCTCCCTTATGTAAAAGGCCAGGAGTGCAGATATATAGTAGGTGAATGTATACAGTGATTCGCTGCAGTTATATAAACCTCCTGACTCCTGCTGCCTATCTTTGTGTGCTGCCTCTCCAGTGTATTTCTATAGGATGTAGCTTCACACTGGCCTCCCTCCATCCTGTATGTAAAAGCTAATAGGGGAGAGAGGGCAGACAAGAGAACATGGAGACCCTGCAGTGTGAGAGGGTGGCAGCTATGTTACTAATCTGACATGGCTGCCCTCAGAGGAAAACAGAACAGTACAGTGTGGTGTGTCTCCCCACCATTTCTGGCAGGCAGCCCACAAACTACATATCTTATTCTTTAATAATGGCCTATCCTGCACTATATAGGCAAAGAAAAAAAAAAATCTGGAGTGCTTCTTTAACTATAATGTTACTGCTTAAAGAGAACCTGTCATCAAGAATATGAAGTGCAATCTGCAGGCAGCATGTTATACAGCAAGAGGAGCTGAGCAGATTAATGCATAGTTTAATAAGACATTTATCAAAATGAGTAATTTATGAATTTTATCTCATTCTGAGTTTAGGACTCAGAATCATGTGGGAGGTCCTATCAGTGACCGACAGCCTTCCCTGCACAGTGCATAGATTTATAGCTGTCAGTCACTGATCAGGTTCACCCATATGACTACTAGAGATTTAAATAATGAAATTACAACTTTTGTTGAATTGTTTCTTCAAAAACTATATATCAATCTGCTCAGCTCCTCCTGCTCTATAACATGCTGTCTGCAGACTGCGCTGCATTTGTATGGTGATAGGTTCCCTTTAAGATGTGCATCATCTTTGGCTGTCAAGGTATGCTGGGAGTTGTACTCTTGTAATAGGTTAGAGCCCATTGATCTACACTATTTCATGATGAATTTTGCATGACTTTATCCATATTGTATCATGAATGATGGACATTAAACTAAATTTGATCTCATTACAACCAGAGAGCATCATGAAATAGCAATAAAAATATTTTAAGGGGCTATAAACAATTGTAGCTGTCATTTCTATAATAACCCAATAATGGGTTTTAATAGTCTGCATAACAGAAAATGAACAATAACGGCTTATATTGCATCTCCTACATTCCATTCATTTTTAGATGACATTTCTCAATATCATCAGCAAAAGCCATTATATGTTTCCCTTACAGTGATTCATTTCTATCCAGCAGCCCTTTGATGCCAAAATACCACACATTCTGGCAGCGACTGGGGGTTATTAAGTCATATGGCCCTGTTTCGGCTCATGACATCAGACTTACAAGACATCCACAACAGTCTAGAATAGGCTTGGCAGTCAGAAGCCACAGACACAAGTGAACCTTTTGGGGATGTAATAAACCTACAGGATTGAGACGTGTGACTGCCTTATATTCATCATATGTGTAGTGGGGGGGGGGGGGAAAGAGGTAGTGGATATGCCATTGATACCATTTATTGTGCAAAAAGGGTCAAATCAGAAAATATTCTAGTAGGGACGTTCTTTGTACCTGTGCTTTGCTGTACAGTGTGTCATGGCAACATCTGTTTGTCACATCTCTAGTCTAGTTGTGTCATAAAATTGATGTGCATCAGGGGAACAGTAAAGAGGTTAATGATGTGCAGTTGGTTTATATGTGAACTATGTTCTTAACCTTTAAATTAAACAAATTAGCTATAATTCACTTTTATTTTGCAAATGTGTTGCGATTTGTTTTCGGCACAGATGTGCCATAAAAAGTTCATTATGTGGCATCTCTGTCAGCAAGCCCAAGCAGTCTGTAATCAGCTCTACACTCAATTATTATATCACTGGTCCCTTTACTGTACTAAGGGGTCGTTCACGCTATCTGATTTCCTTCTTGTACTATTCAGACTGCACTCACCGCACTAATGTAGTCACTGCTTTTGCGGTACCCCAGTACTAATTGAATGAGGTGTTGACTAGACAATTATTATTAATTATAATTATGCATATTTTAAAAACTCCAATTCAGGACTTCCCTTCAAAGACAGTATACACCTTTGTAATACATTTTTGTAGTTTTACAATGTATCCAAATAAGTTTGAAAATAGACTTAGGTAAAAATCTATTATGATTTTGTGCGTACAGCAAATATGCATAGCCATATATTTCCAACAAACTATTAAAAAAAAACTGCGTAGTCTGATCTGGCAGTTATACAGTAGTCCTTACTGTACATCTCACTAAGACTAGGTTCACATCTGCATTAGAATGTTCCAGCAGTCTATTCAGGCAGGGAAGACTACTGTAATTACCGTATCCAGCATAGCCAGACACTGATGGGTTCTGATCTCCATATACTATAATCTTGCAGGTTTCTGGAATGAATGCCAGCTTTCTGCAGGAAAAATATTGCTGCATGTAGCATCATTTTTCTGGCATAAAGTTAGCATTTATGTCGGAAATCTGCCCCATTATAGGGAATAGGGATCCGGCTGCCCCAGCAGTGTCTGACTATGCTGGATGTGGCAGTTAGGGTAGTCATCTCCTCTGCAAGAACAGGCTACAGGAATACTGTAACACTGAAGTGAACATAGCCTAAATGACATTTAGGGCTCAGTAAGAAGTGGAGGCAGATGGAAGGTGGTGTAGTTGCAAAAATAAACTGAAACTTCTTTTTGGGATTATTGATTTTAGTATGTGACGCTTTCCTACTGACAATGTTCATTCTAAACACCACTACCATGTGCTCCTACAGGTGTACAGTATATAAAGTTCTAACTTTAACATCAGATTATGTTGCATAGCTAAGGCTTGTCAGCCTGACTCCGAGGCTGAACTGATTGATTGTCTATCACAAAGCGCTAAAGAACACTGGGATTTGAATGCATGAAGTTTACTGGTTAAGGCTGATACATTTGCAAAAGTTGGTGTTTTTTCTGCAAGTGTTATGAAAAAGTAATTTCTCATTCACCCTTCTCTGGAGAAGAAATGACTTCACACAAGTCCTAGTATATTTTTAGGGGCAGAAATTAAATATAACTTTTATAGATTACTATAATTCTGGTAACCTGTTCTTCACAACTGACTAGAAGATATAAGGGGGGTTCAGGCGCAGATGGTGGCGCAACAGTTAGTTAGCCGCTATTTATGACTTCGTCCTGCTCACGCTAGGTTTAAAATTGTGGACTTGGCGTGGCGAGGAAGGGGATGGCTCGGCAGGCCTGTCTAATTCACCATTTTCTACGCCTGTTTTAGGCGTAGAAAATAGTCTTAATGTAAACCAGCTGGAGAGGCCTGCGACTCTTTATAACTCCGGTGGATCCTTCGCCAGGTATTGGACTTTGTTAAGACTGGCGTCTAAGGCTACTTTCACACTCGCGTTTTGGCTTTCCGTTTATGAGATCCGTTCAGGGCTCTCACAAGCGGTCCAAAACGAATCAGTTTGGCCCTAATGCATTCTGAATGGAAAAGGATCCGTTCAGAATGCATCAGTTTGGCTCCATTCCGTCTCCATTCGACTTGTATCAACTGGCCTGGGAGGGGCTAAGCTGAACAGAGCTTAGCCCCGCCCACGCTAGTTGATACTAGTCGTGACGTCACTGGGCCAGCGGTAAACAGTGAGAAGGCCGCGGCGCTGCTATAGCGCCTCTGCCTTCTCAAACAGCTGATCGGCGGGGGTCCCGGGTGTCGGACCCTCGCCGGTCAGATGCTGATGATAGATCAGAAGATAGATCATCAGTTAAAACAAAGTGCAGAAGCCCTTTAAGTAAAAGTTGTCTAACATTGGCTTAAATCCAAGCTATGATGTATTCACATCTTTAGTTATTATCCCACTAACAAACAATTGAGTTTAAAGTAACCAAAAAAACTGCAAAGTGTATTAAAACGAAAGATAAATGTCATGTTTTCCCCATCTACAGAAATGAAAAAAGAGAGCTGTAAATATTCAATGAATTTTTTTTGCCAACACCTGCCAGTTTATCATTCCTATTACATACAGATGCCCAGATACAGCACATGAGCCAGTATTTCATACCCGAATGCAGAATGGTATAATAAGACTGTTAATGGATATGTACAACTTGCATTATGCATGATCTCAAATAGAGGACATAAATGAATAGTTTCTACAAAAGAGATTTGGATTCCGACTCAGTTAGTGTCAGTGTGTTAGTTAGGCAGGCACAGTCTATTGCTATGAGTGAGTGCAGCTGCAGATATACAATTCAATTTCTTGCATTTATTTATGAATCACTAATCTTCATCACATCCTTCACAAATCTTCTTCAATCATGATAATCATGATGTTGATTAGCTGATAGTGTGCCACAGTCTTCTGAAATAGATTTCACAGATGTGACGTCACTAGTTCTTTTGCACATTATCTAAGAGTGGCACAAAAAATTGGCATATTGCTCTGCAGCATGCAATTATACAACATTGTTATACTGGTATTAGAGATGAGCGAAGTTTTCAAAAATTCGATTCGGTCGCTTCACCGAAGTTTTCTAAAATATTTGCTTCGATCTGAATAAATTCAGCACGAACTGAGTAAAATCAGCTTTATCCTGGTCTGCAGTTAAACTTTAGGGAGAATGTATCCTGGTGTACATCACTGTGCAGTGCAGCAACATGCATAGTTAGTCCTTTCTGGTAGCAAAACAGTTACTGTGAATCTGAATGACAGGCAGGTCACATATATGGCCGTGCACATTATCACGCAGGCCACCAACATTCCTAGCTAACCCCTAGCTAAACGAAAAAAAAAGCATACGGCATCCTACAGTAAAGCAAAAAATAAATAAATGCGCACCCCTGATCGGGTGTTCCAGTGACTCTTTAGTGGAACAAAATAAAGACATGGAGGCAGCGCCAATAAAGTAGTGGTGAAAAATAAGGATCTTTTAATCCATGTTATGGCAGTGCAAACACATGCGTTTGAATCCCTTCTGTTACATGTAGAATGACTGTACGTCACTATTATGCTTAGTTCACACTTCACTTATTTGGTCAGTAAATGTCAGGTGCGGGTCAAACCCACAGAAGAGGTTTAGATCTATTCTTGATGCCTAATCAAAGAGTAGGCTTGGCTCCTGAATTTGGCTCACAATAAGGCCTCATGTAAACATCCTTAAATCGCGGATCTGAAAATCATCTGCATCTTTTGCGGCCCCATCAAAGTGAATGGGTCCGCATCCAAGCTGCAAAAAATGGGGCTTGGATGCGGACTCAACATTTATGTGTAGCAGGCCTTAGGTATTGAAAATAACTGATCAAATAACAGAAATGTGAACTCCGCCTTACAGGTCAATGTTAGCGTCAGGTCTAATTTATCTGGGTGGACTAATCCATGCAGTGGCCCAAAATTCAAGAAGTGGTCCCATGACAGTATCAGGGTGTCAGAAGTATAGTTGTGTTCACATCACTGTTTATTTCTCCATTCTTCTGATCCATCAGAAGAACAGCCCAAAAAAGTGGATCCTATAGTTTAAGCATCCGCCTTCACACCGTTAGTATTTGGTCAGCATTTGATCAGTATTGGTAAGGCAAAAACAGGACTGAGTCAAAAACAGAGATAACATGTGATGGAAATAGTTTCCTGTCTTCTACGTTTTGGACCCACTCCTGCTTTTGGTTTAAAAATCATGATCAAATCCTGATACAAAATACCAACTGTGTGATAGAGGCCTCATGCTCAATTTGTGTGAGCTTTATTCCGATGGAAAAGAAGCCCTGCATGCAGGACTTTAATAGCCTCTACCACACGGTCAGAATTGCATCAGTATTTGATCATTATTGGTAAGGCAAAAACAGCACTGGGTCCAAAACAGTGATAACATGTGATGGAAACATGTCTTCCAAATCATGATCAAATCCTGATATAAAATACTGACTGTGATAAAGGCCTTCTGGACGCTCAAACAACAGAACCCGTTTTTTGTTATTTTTCGTTCTTCTGATGGATCAGAAGAACGGAAAAGTAAACGGTGATGTCAACATAGCCAAACAGGGACACTGATGACCCTGTAACAAACTGGAGAGGGAGGCAACAGCATGAAGAGTCACAATAGTGGCCTCGGAACAGACCAGTGAGGGTGGCAACAAAATGAACAGTCACAATAGTGGCCCTGGAACAGAGTTGGGAGGGTGGCAACAAGAGTTACAATAGTGGCCCCGGAAGAGACTGATGAGGGTGCCAACAGCATGAAAAGTCACAATAGTGGTCCCGGGGAGGGGGGAGCAACAGCAATGGCAGAACCAGCACAAGATGGTAGCAGATCACAGTCAGGGCAGATGTCAGTAGAGGCAGCAGGCATGCGACATCAGGCGAGTGACAGCATCAGAATAGTGGCAGCAGCACGTGGGCAGAAGTAATGGGCCATTTGTCACAATGTTCTGGTGTGGCAGCACACTTCAGTCAGATCATTACAGCCAGAATGATCTAGTCTGTAGTATCAGGCAGTCCTAGTTGATCCATGCCTGATTCATCTTTATAAAGGTTAGTCTATCAACATTTTGTGTTGAAAGGCAAGTTTTCTTTAGGGTGACTATGCCACCCTCCACACTAAACACCCGCTCTGATGCCACACTACTGGCTGGGCAGGAAAGCATGTCCAGGGCAAACTCGGCCAGTTGCGGTCACAATTCAAGTTTGACTGCCCAGTAGTCCAGGGGATCTTGGAACTGGGTTGACAGGGTAGATTCCAAGTATGCCACCACCTACTGGTTCATGTTCTGCTCCATGTCCTGCTGCTGCGGGGTGGTTTCTTCAGTAGGCAGGTGAATAAAAGTGCTCATTAGAGACTCAAGACTTGAGTTTTTGCTGATGGAGCTGGTGGAAGATGAGGAGGCAGAGGAGGACATTGGCACAGACATCCCATGATTGCAATGCAGAGGCGGCATTGCCATCACCTGGCCAAGTTGCTGGTGTGCCTGGGCCAAAACCAAATTTACCCAGTGGGCTGTAAAGGACATATTTTGTCCTTGGCCATAGTTACAGCTCCACATGTCAGCTCTGGCATGAACTGTACCAGACACCGAGAGGCTCAAGGACTAGCCCACCTTCTGCTCAACATATGTGTGCAGGGCTGTAATGATGGTTTGGGACGCTCCACCCACCCATGGCACAAGCCATCACTTCTCTGAAATGTTCCATGATATGGAAAGGAAGAGTACTGGCAACTTGGCCAGGTGCACTTTCAGCTTCTGCGCTGTTTGATAAGTGCACACATACGGTTGTCTCTTTGCAATCGCATCGGTGATCGTTTACTGGTGAAATACGTTATGAGGAGTAGGAGGAGAAGCATCAGGAGCAATAGAAGAAGGGAAGGAACAACAGCTTTCTTCTGCTAAGGTTGAGGAGCCCTGACTGCTGGAGAAGGCGCATGCTACTGAGAGGCTGTACCACAACATTAGTGCCATTGTATTCCCAGGCCATTTTATGGTGATGCTCCATATGTTGACGCAGATCCATGGTGCCAACATTTGAACACTGAGCAAGGGGCTAGGAAAAGACCCCGAAACTCGTCTGGTTTCAAAAGACCCGCACATCAGCTGATGGACGTCCTGACCCTAACAACTTGAATTGATGATTTTACCCTGATGAACTCTTTTGGCATACAGCGAATATCCTGACCCTTACATCGATAGAGTTACAATCAAAGCTCCTACATCGGAGAATCTCTACACTGAGGATTGTCAAATTGCTCACACTGCTCCTGCTGAATTGCTACTAAAATGTACCACCGAATCTGACTCCATTAGCCACGTGGGACGCCACCGTGTGCTTTAGTCAGATGGCAATTGCAAGTGTGATTTTTATTTAGCCATACAGGGGATACTGATCGAATATGTTGTTATAAATCGAAAAGAACAATCGAAAGCAAATATCGAATTTTAGTCTGGACATTTATTTGAATATTAGAACATTTATTCGATATAAACTAATCCTCACATTGTCGATCATCTAACATCGAATTGTCATCAATTTTATACTCAATCATGACATACTCATTTACCTGAGTTGCACCAAGCACCCTTTGCATGCCATTGCATATCCAGTTATTCATTTCTGATGTTGCTCTTAATCTGAATAATTTTAATATTGAATATATTTTTTATTGTGTATTTTGTTATATTGTTTATTCTATTTTAACTTGATCTATATATTGGTGTAATAAATATAATATTTTTGAATTAGTCTTTGTGTGGTCCATTGGGAGAGTGCTCAGCCTCTCTATATATTTTAACATTAGCACCCTGACTGCGGTTCATTTACTGCCCACATATCCTGCATACCTCCATGCTAACATCCTCTGCAACTTAATAAAAAAAAAACACACTGCCGAGTATGGCATTTTACCCCCAACTCTCCGTGCTGACTGCCTGTCACTGCCTTTATTAACCCGTGCCCCGCTAGTTATTTCCTGACAGGTCGGCTCCTGAGTAGCAGACCGTCTACCCCAGGCGCGTTTGGCTTCAGATCTCCCACTGCTTCCACCCTGATGGCTCATGGGCATGTTTCCACCCTGCTGTTTCACAGGCCTGTTGACACCCTCACCTCCTGATGATGATGCCCCCTCTTCACCCTACTCCCACGTGCGATCAGTCACATCATCATCCACTAATGTCTGTTCGTCACTTATGTTACCCTCTCCGGTCTCATGGCCACGTTCCTGACTACTCGCAACACGTGCTCCCACCTGTCATCATCGCTAGTTGCACACCTAAGGGAGGATTCAGTGGACCTTTCCTCCAAGTCTGTGCTGGCCTATACTTGTAGCTGCTGACTGTCCTTACAAAGCTAGTACTTGCAGAGTCGGCAGCATCCATTACTTCCCGAGCAGAAGGAGCAGCAAAAGAAAGGCATTTGCAGGACAGATGAGGGCACAGAGGTTCCTGGGCAATGCCAACTAAGTGTGGTGTCAGAGGAAACCACAGGATCCTGGCTATGTGTATCTGTTGTCACCTGAAATATTGAAAAGCAAGTCAAACATTCCAGTATAGCTGGATTGTTGGTCAAAACATGACTGCTGGATGACACTGGCAGCTCTGGCCTGTTGCTGCGTCTGATGCTACCATCACCCCTTCTTCTGCTGCTACTTGTGCTAGCCACAGCAACATTTTTGCCACTGTCTGTTCCTTTTGAGGGCCCAGGCAACTGTCTCTTGGCCATAGTGTACAGTAACTGAATCAGTAATGTAACAGATGAAGTATGAATGGCGCATCAGATAGAATAGAAAAACACGCCTATATATTACAGCACCTGTTGACAATGAGTCTGATGCATCGTACGTATAACTGAACTGATTAATTATTAATGGTGCAGCAGATTAACTAAGTAAACATGCCGATATATTAGACTGGCTGTTAAGACTAAGTCTGATGCACAGTCAGTCTATGTGTAACAGAACAGATTAAGTATAAATGGCGCAGCATATGAACTATATAAACGAGTCAATATTACAATGCCTGTTGACAATGAGTCTGATGCACTGTACGTCTATGTATAACTGAATATATTAATTATTAATGGTGCACCAGATTAACTACTGTAGGTACATGAACCTATTAGGTCGGCTGTTAAGAATAAGTCAGTCTATGTATAACAGAACAGATTTAAAATGAATGGCACAGAATTTGAACAAGATTCACAGGGCAAGCTTGATCTGTCCATGCACTGTCCCTGCAGTCTCCCTATGCTGTCTCTATGCTCTCCCTACAGTGTCTAAAAAACTCTCCCTATGATCTCCCTACACTGTCCCTATCCAATATTCTACAATTAAAAGATTGCTAAAACACTGTTCCTAGCACTATGGGTCATATCTCCTTCCTGGGCTTTGTACTTTCGCTTTGTAACACATGTATGTGCCATTTTGGGGGGAAAAAAATTGTTACCACGGAGCACGAGGAAATTTGGATTTGTAGAAAATCTAAGTTTTCTTGAAATTCGGATCAAATTCAATTTGTTTTACTTCGAATCACTCAACACTAACTGGTATCCTTCAGTTTGTGTCCCAGTTATTTTTTATTTTTTTTAATGTTTAAAATTTGTTTTAAATCCTTTGTTGCTAGCATGCCGCTGCCTTTGCTTTTTCACATTCAATTTTGTTTTATAACGCCAAATATTTTGGTGTTCAAAATGGGCTGCATGTTAAAACATTGCTTCTTCCGATACCAATGTGTGCGTAAAAACACTGGTATCTTGTCCCAAAAAGGGATCATATTTGGACCATTTTAAGTTTTTTAAAATCATAAAAAAATCTGTGTGTTATTAAACAGACAGTTTTTTACCATCAATTACTATGAGTTTACCCATAGCCATACAATGTTACTATGACATTACTGATGCTGTCTTGGTGTAAGAGAGCTTGAAAGGGATTAGTTACAGTCCTCGGAGACCTCAGAGTATCACAACTTTTCAGAACAATTGTGGCACTTTTAATTCAGACCAAATTTATTCAGACCGAATCAAATCCATTTGATCGCAGAGAGGACGTAGCGGCCATCTTGATTGAAAACACCGGACGAAATCTAGCAAGGTGACGTGATGATGTCATAACACTGGCCGGGTGTGGTGACACACACACATCACCCCGCGCAAAATCTCTGCAATCTTTGTAATCTTCTAAAATTAAGATGGCCACATCGGCTTCTTCACGTGCAAATGGATAAGGTGAGTATGTTGTTGTTTTTTCCTGCCATTTCGGGAAAATAGATTTGTTACCACGAAGCACAAGGAAATTTGACTTTGCGCCAAATCAAATTTTTCCTGAAATTCGGATTGAAGTCCACTTTGAATATTTCGATTCACTTAACACTAATAACAATATTACAGGTTAAAGTTAATATATTACTGGAGAAAGGTTGTTGATCCAGAGAGGTATTTGTATTACTATATTTCGAGTCAGGAAGGATTTGTCCCACAAGGTTTCGGCCTCA
The DNA here is from genome assembly GCF_905171765.1 of Bufo bufo. NCBI lineage: Eukaryota > Metazoa > Chordata > Amphibia > Anura > Bufonidae > Bufo > Bufo bufo. Next base: position 395,583,717 of record NC_053390.1, read on the forward strand.
TGAGATTTTTGATCTTTTTTTGGATGAAACATTGCAGTTTAACAGGCTTACAAACCATTTTACTGTGTGAATATAGAACTTAAACTGTAAACTAGAACAAAACATGATGACATTTCTATAAAACAATGTTAATACATGGGCACATGAACATCAGCATTTGTAATTGAATACTGTAACCTTTTCATAAGCAGGTGGGTGCTGTATACATGAATGGAAATGTGATCTTCTGCGCTAGTAACATTTCATACATGACTGTCAATGGAAAGAGGTAGTTTATTGACAATACTCTAATTACTCGCTCAAAAGGAATAAACAGAGCGTATGCCTGTCAGCAGAAAAGGGGATTTTGCCATTCACTCACTAATCTGATCACCAACCTGAATATATGAATAATAAGTGACAAGCCGCCCTCTTGACCAAAGAAAACAGAAAATCTATGCAGCTGTTGGCAGATTTAAACGGCTAAATAATCAGCTGCTTTGCCAAAATGGCATAGCCAAGGCATACACATGTGTCAGCTTTAGGAAAAGACTTGTCTGATAGAAGAAGAAAAGTTTAAGCTTGGATTTAAAGTTAGGTAGCACAAGAATGTGGTCTCAAAAATTCACATCAGATTTATAATTGTGATCATTGCTTAATTAGTAGGCGAATGACAACTGCACAAGTACTTTTGTATAGGTTCGGAGAACTCGCTGTGTCTCCCATGAGGACTTTCAAATGAACACACAAAACAAGGTTACTATAAAGGCATTTTATGTGTAGATGTGTATATGAACGGACCATATGTTTACTTCCCAGCCTGTTTAGAGGTCTACTGTATTGGAATTTAGTCTATACTAAATTATTAAAGGGTTACTGAGTTTTCATAAAACTTTTCATTTCTCATAGAGACATATCAAAGGTTTTAATTTGTGGGGGTCTGAGCCGTGAGATCCCCACCAATATCTAGAAAGAGGAGAGAGAAGGGCTCACATATTGAGCTTTCTCTTCTCACTGTGGGATACAAACTTGAGATGGGCCCATAGACTTTCTTTTGAGTCTATCTTGCTTTCTCTCCTGCAGCAAGAAGAAAGAATGTCCTATGTGAGCACTTCTCATTCTAGTGACCATGGGGATCTCAGCACCCACTGATCAAAACTTTAGGTAAGTCTCTATTAGAAATGAGAGAATAAATTCTAAAGGAATTAGTTGGAAATTTCACAAAGATCTGTCCGCCAAACAAATCCAAAGTTTCGTACAAATGGCCCACAGCCAGTGAAAATTGACCAGGAAAATGACAGGATGCAAGATGATGACGGATCACATGGCCCTGGGAGGGATATGATAAGGGTTTGCCCTGACTGGCTCAGAAGCGGACACACAGCCTGAGCAGCAAATCAGGGTGCAGTATTCAGTCAGGTCCTTCTGCACAGGAAAAACAAACGTCATTCTACATATAGCTGTGGTTGCGAAAGTATCTAGGGACATCATAGGAAGTGTGAAAATTAGAGGTGAAAATAACAGAAAGGAAGAAAATGGAGGATCACATGACCCAGGGAGGTAGGAGGGGGGGGGGGGCATGCTTTGATTGGTTAAAAGGCTGACACACAGTCTGATTAGCAAATAAGGGGAAAGTATTCAGAGAGGTCTTTCTGCAGAGAAAGAAGAACCACCAATCTGCATGCAGATATAATTGGATATGTTGTGGCAGTCACAAGCCACTGATCTAGCTGTATAGGAGAATATATGGACACTATAGGGAGAGAATTGGAGGCATAGTTGGGTCGATTTTAGAGTTTTATCTGGGAAAGATTAGCAAAGTGAGTGGGGTTTGCTTACTGCCTCGGCTGCTTCATGCAGCTTGCTAGCAAGTTCTGCATTACAGAATCCTACAAGAACTTTATATTTTTTGTATGTAACAACCAGACAGATTTTTTCCTCTTTTTTTTAAATTTTGTTTACAGTTGATAGGTTTATTGCCAGACCCCCAATGGGATAAATTCTGCTGCAAACACTGAGGAATTGCCCTTCTTTTTCTTCTAAAAATCGGTTTGTATTTACCGTTTGTAATTGGGCATTTCAGTGCATTGTACCCGTTTAATTGAACCATTGTATATTACTTCAAGAAACTTTTCACTATTATGCCAAAAGCAATATGGCAATAGCACCATTATTATACCTGTGTTAGTAAACACAAAGAATATTACTTCAATAAACCGTATAGTGTTATACCAAAAGCAATATGGCAGTAACAAAATTTTTATACCCGTGTTAGTGAATGCATTGGATATTACTTCAAGAAACCATTCAGTGTTATAGCAAACACATTTTACTACAAAAACATTAGTATTATTTAGGAGTCTGATGAAAACGCCATACAGCAACATATGAAGTGCCTACCTGTTAATACTGAGTACGCCATACAGTCCATGCACAAAGCATTGCTATGTACAGGAGCGATAAAAAGGGCTATATTTGCTACTAGATACCTGGTGGTGGATGCTAGTGTTGGGCGCGAATATTAGAATAGTGAATATTAATTGCAAATATTGTCACTTCGAGAATTTGCGAATATTTAGAATATAGTGATATACAGTGGATATAAAAAGTCTACACACCTGTTAAAATGTCAGGTTTCTGTGCTGTAAAAAATGAGACATGGATATATCATTTCAGAACTTTTTCCACCTTTAATGTGACCTATAAACTGTACCACTCAATTGAAAAACAAACTGAAAAAATAATAATAATAATGTGGTTGCATAAGTGTGCACACCCTCTTATAACTGGGGATGTAGCTGTGTTCATAATTTAGCAATCAAATTAAAAATCATGTTAAATAGGAGTAAGCATACACCTGCCATCATTTAAAGTGCCTCTGATTAACCCCAAATAAACTTCAGCTGCTCTAGTTGGTCTTTCCTGAAATTTTCCTAGTCGCATCCCACAGCAAAAGTCATGGTCCACAGAGAGCTTCCAAAGCATCAGAGGGATCTCATTGTTAAAATGTATCAGTTAGGAGAAGGGTACAAAAGAGTTTCCAAGGCATTAGATATACCATGGAACACAGTGAAGACAGTCATCATCAAGTGGGGAAAATATGGCAGAACAGTGACATTACCAAGAACTGGATGTCCCTCCAAAATTGATGAAAAGACAAGAAGAAAACTGGTCTGGGAGGCTACCAAGAGGACTACAGCAACATTAAAGGAGCTGCAGGAATATCTGGCAAGTATTGGCTGTGTGGTAAATGTGACAACAATCTCCAGTATTCTTCATATGTCTGGGCTATGGGGTAGAGTGGCAAGACTAAAGCCTTTTCTTACAAAGAAAAACATCCAAGCCAGGCTACATTTTGCAAAAACAGATCTGAAGTCTCCCAAAAGCATGTGGGAAAAGGTGTTATGGTCTAATGAAACCAAGGTTGAACTTTTTGGCAATAATTACAAAAGATTAAAAAAACACTGCACATCACCAAAAGAACACCAAACCCACAGTGAAGCATAGTGGTGGTAGCATCATGCTTTGGGGCTGTTTTTATTGAGCTGGAACTGGGGCCTTAGTTAAGCTAGAGGGAATTATGAACAGCTCCAAATACTAGTCAATATTGGCACAAAACCTTCAGGCTTCTGCTAGAAAGCTGAATTTCATCTTTCAGCATGACAACGACCCAAAGCATACATCCAAATCAACAAAGGAATGGCTTCACCAGAAGATTAAAGTTTTGGAATGGCCCAGCCAGAGCCCAGACCTGAATCGAATTGAAAATCTGTGGGGTGATCTGAAGAGGGCTGTGCACAGGAGATGCCCTCGCAATCTGACAGATTTGGAGTGTTTTTGCAAAGAAGAGTGGGCAATTCAAGCCAAGTCAAAATGTGCCATGTTGATAGACTCATACCCAAAAAGACTGAGTGCTGTCATAACATCAAAAGGTGCTTCATCAAAGTATTAGTTTAAGGGTATGCACACTTATGCAACTATATTATTTTATTTTTATATTTTTCATTCCCTCTACCTTACAAGGTTTCAGTTTGTTTTTCAATTGAGTTTTACCGTTTATAGTTCACATTAAAGTTGCAAGAAGTTCTAAAATGATTTATCTTTGTCTAATTTTTTTTACATCACAGAAACCTGACATTTTAACAGGGGTGTGTAGACTTTTTATATCCACTGTATATTCGTAATTTTGAATATTCAATTTTTTTTTCATCAGTAACCTCCTTTCTTTCTTGTGGGTCAATGAGAAGGCTGCAATGTCTTTGTCTGAGCTTAGCAACATCCCTAGCAACCAATAGGAAAGTTTCCTACCCCTTACTATATAAGAACCTCCCTAGCAGCCCTTGTATGCAGTATTTTGCAGATCTGAGAGACAGCAGTGCTATTGCTGTGCTCTCTGCTTTCCTGTGTCATTACATTAGATACATAGTTAGTTAGTTAGTTAGTTAGTTAGTTAGTATATACAGTACAGACCAAAAGTTTGGACACACCTTCTCATTCAAAGAGTTTTCTTTATTTTCATGACTATGAAGGCATCAAAACTATGAATTAACACATGTGGAATTATATACATAACAAACAAGTGTGAAACAACTGAAAATATGTCATCTTCTAGGTTCTTCAAAGTAGCCACCTTTTGCTTTGATTACTGCTTTGCACACTCTTGGCATTCTCTTGATGAGCTTCAAGAGGTAGTCCCCTGAAATGGTCTTCCAACAGTCTTGAAGGAGTTCCCAGAGATGCTTAGCACTTGTTGGCCCTTTTGCCTTCACTCTGCGGTCCAGCTCACCCCAAACTATCAGCTGTGTATCCACCTGACTTCTCCTCAACGCAACTGATGGTCCCAACCCCATTTATAAGGCAAGAAATCCCACTTATTAAACCTGACAGGGCACACCTGTGAAGTGAAAACCATTTCAGGGGACTACCTCTTGAAGCTCATCAAGAGAATGCCAAGAGTGTGCAAAGCAGTAATCAAAGCAAAAGGTTGCTACTTTGAAGAACCTAGAATATGACACATTTTTAGTTGTTTCACACTTGTTTGTTATGTATATAATTCCACATGTGTTAATTCATAGTTTTCATGCCTTCAGTGTGAATCTACAATTTTCATAGTCATGAAAATAAAGAAAACTCTTTGAATGAGAAGGTGTGTCCAAACTTTTGGTCTGTACTGTATATATATATATATATATATATATACTGTATATATATATATATATATATATATATATATATATATTACAGATAGTTAGTGGGTGATAGTCAGTGTAGGTTAGATAGTGATATAGTGTAGCTGATAGGTTCTGCTGTCCATACATACATGCTACATACATAGTGCTGTATTTATGTATGTATTGTGGTGATTTGTTCTGGTAGGCAGGGTAAGCGGAAGCAGTACAGAGGAAAAAAAAACTGTTTGTAAAGCACAACTTCAGTGTTTATTCACACATAGGGCCAAAACAAAATGACACTTTTCAGTCTTGGTGTTAGTTCACACAATGGAAAGTCCACAGAACAAAAAATCACCTTGCTTGCAGGTTTATCTTCAGCAGTCCACAGCAGGCTTTATGGGGCCTGTTTCCCGGCGTGCGGCTATCAGCCCCCCAGCACGGCACAAAGCCTCAGATCCCAAACACAGAGACTGACAGCGCTCCACTGTCAGAGAGGAGTAATCCACTCCCAGCTGACACTGCTTGCTGGGTTTGATATTGGCCAGTCAAGACTCGGCCTGGAACGTGGGGAGTAGTCACCCACCCAGCACTTTTGACTACTCCCAGTAAGAGCCAATTCGGATCAGCTATACAGCCATACTACAATAGCAAAAGTGCCAACCAGCACTAGCTGCTGCTGACACCTGAAATTACGGTGACACATACCTTCCGTCAACGACGGACCCTTGCCCCTTCCTACAGTATGTATGTATACATACATAGTGCTGTGATGTCACAAGTTCACAACAATGCATAGTGCACCAATCACTAATAAGTAGTCAGACCTGTTAAAATGTGAAGTTGCACGTATTGCGCCAAAATATTTGCATCATTAGTGTCGATTTCGCAATCGCAAATATATTGGAGCACTCTATCTCCATATAAAGCTATTTTAATGTTCTGCCGTGCCAACCATTTTCTCCAGTCTCAGGAAACTTCTAGCAGCTTGAAAAATGTAGCTATAATGACCCACGCCTGTATTTCACGCGCATTACGCGAATATTACATTGCCGATTTTTCGCTATCAAGAAAACAATCTCGAATTTGCCAATATATGACGAATATTCTACCAAATATTCGTGAAATATCACAAATTCGAATATTGCCCCTGCCACTCATCACTAGTGGATGCCTAGTTCAGCAGAATTTTGGGAGCAACAGAGCCTAAATACATTTTCTTTTATTTTTTTTATTGTTGCCCTCACTTGGACATTAATTGTATGTGTATAAGTGAGTAAATACCAGTATACACCTGCACACACTTATGCAATTATGTATTCTAAGTGTATACATGTATGACTGTATGGAGTGTGGATATGTGCTTGCAATTGTGTAATGCGGATGTATGTTTTAAACTAGTGTGCATGCTAAAATATATGTGTGCATAAATGTATGTAGTGGGTGTGCATAAGTGAGCATGCAACTGGTTGAAGTCAGTGGGCAATATACAACACACTAAAATCTAGCTCAATAATATTATCAACAATGTACTGTTATTGCCCAACTTTAGCCAACACTACTGAACTATTTACCTTGTGTCTGCCTCCACTTTTCTAAGATAAAAACTGGCTGACATTGTTCAGTAAAATGTTAGAAAAAATGTGGCTAGAAGAGCATGTCCTAATTTACCTACCCAAAAATTGTGTTAGAAAAATTGGCAGCCAATTCAATGGGACGTATTCATTCTCAGTGCCAAGGGTAGCATGAGATGTAAATATAGCTCAGGCCTTAAAGTCCATTAGGTTTTCCACATTTCAAGGTAAACTTTAACTTTTTAATAAATTAATGTTGATATAGAGTGTTTCCATTAAATCTTACCAAGAACAAAGGTAAAATCATTTTTGTAACATTTTGAGAGACACACAGTGCATTTACCAGTGTAAATGTGCAGTAAATTACATTTGAGAAGATGAGACATTAATTGGAAATAACTTCAAGGCAGTGAACGCTCTTGGAAATATTTTTTCATTATGGATTTAGATGCATATTGTGGTTAAAAATCATTTTTGTAATATGTTTTATTAACAGTTTTGCACCATTTCACTTCTGTAGCTTCTATGTTTTAAAAAATGATTAAGAGCTGTTACTGAGATATAATAATGAGGGCAAAAAGGAAAATGCAGACAATAACGTATAATGGAAGCAGCATAGAAATATATCCAGACTATTCCAGAGCGACACAGGTTAAAAGACAGGAGTTTAGGGAGGTAAAGAGGAGGTTAGCTGGCGCCCAGATTCAATACTCTTTGATATACCCCACTAGGCTACGTGTAATATACCATAAGCAAGTTAGCTTTTTCGGTTCCCCAGAGGAAGTAGTGGAGTGGATGGACGCCAAGGGAATATGATCGCGATATAGGCTGCGAGATGCTGGAGAGGGGAGGTGGGGGGGAGGGAATGGTCGTAGTGTAAGAGGTGGGGGAGATGCTCTATTTCGCCGACCAGAAGGGGGATAATGGGGGGCATAAGGGGGGGAACGGGAGGGTTGGAGGATGGGTAAGGGGCGGGATGGTTGTCTTGATGGGGTTAGCAATGAAGATAAGAATGAAAATACAGGTGGAAGGCACACATGAGTAGGATTTTAACATGGAATGTACGCGGACTGGGGGATAAGGTTAAGAGGGTTATGGTTTTTGACACTATTACTAGACACCTCCCAGCCATTGTGGGATTACCGGAGACACATAACACAAGGGATAAGACATATTTACTATTGCGGAAATGGGCTAAGTACCAGTATCATTCATGTTTCTCTACCTACTCATGTGGAGTTAGCGTATATATCCATCATAGAGTTTACTACATCCCACTTTATCAGAACATTGACGATAGGGGTAGATATGTATTCCTCTACTGTCAGTGGAATGGGACATTGTGTGTTTTGGCCTTTGTGTACATACCTCCACCATTTTCACTAGGTGTTATGTATCGTTTAGTGGAATTTGCAGAGTTGCAAGGTAAATGCCCCATATTGGTAATGGGAGATTTTAATAGCGTTATGAATAGTGATCTAGATAGATACTCAGTGATATCAAATGATAAATATGGGACAAATCAACCAACACTTCTTAAAAGAATATCACAAGAATTATTATTAATAGATGTGTGGAGGCACCTGTATGATGATAAGCGAGCGTACTCCTGGTTTGGTCGTGGAAGTAAAATAATGTCCAGAATAGATATGGCACTAGCTAGTCCAGAACTGGTAGATCAGATATCGAAAATGAGGTATGAGGTTAATAGTGTCTCAGATCATTCCCCAATTAGCCTGACATTTAAAACAACGGTTAAAACAAAAAGTAGAGTGTTTCGGCTAAACCCGCATTGGCTAAATTTGATAAATAAAGATGACAGTATTAGCTCGGATATAGAGGAGTACTGGAAAATTAATTTAGGATCTACACAAATAGGGTATGTATGGGATGCATTTAAAGCATATTTACGGGGTATCCTTGTTGGCAGAATTCAGGGTCTAAAAACCAAATTCGCCAAAGAGGAGAGAGAATTGGGCGATAAAATAAAGAAATTAGAGGAGGACCTCCTGGCTGACAAATCCCCTGAAACGACGGCTCAGTTAGTAGAGTCTAAAATCCTATTAAATAATTATCTGGAGAATAAGGCACAACAAAAGGTGTTTTTTGAGGGGGCCCGATACTTCAGGGAATCGGGGAAACCAGGTAGACTGCTCTCCACCCTTATACAGAATCAGAGGGGGGACGGCAGAATTAAGTGTGTTGAGAGGAGAGATGGGGGGACAACATCCTGCCCGGGAGAAATTGAGCAGGAATTTGTTAAATATTATAAAGACCTCTACTCCTCGGAGGGAGTGGGGGATCGTGGGGACATAAAACTCTTTTTGGAGGGGGTATCGCTCCCTCGCCTCTCCGAGGAGGATAGGGAGTGCTTGAACCGACCAATAGAACTGGAGGAATTACGGGAAACTTTGAAATCAATAAAGGGTAACTCAAGCCCCGGGCTGGATGGTCTTCCCTTTGAGATATACAGAAGATATGGTGAGGTTATCCTCCCAGTACTCCTGCGGGTTCTTAATGAATCTATGGACAGGGGTGCACTTCCTGCCTCCCTTTCGGAGGCTGTAATAACCCTGATAGGGAAAAAGGGGAAAGACGAGAGTAGGGTGGACTCGTACCGCCCCATCTGTCTTCTCAACACCGATTTTAAAATATGTGCCAAATTGCTGGCAAATCACTTAAAAAAAGTTATAGCCAAAATAATACACCCAGATCAATCAGGGTTTATACCAAAACATCAGGCTCAAATGAATATTCGCCGGGCCCTTCTGAATATCCAGATGAGTGGTGAGGGTGCCCACTCCATCCTGTCATTGGACGCAGAAAAAGCGTTTGACAGGGTGGAGTGGGCATACCTCTGGAGTATAATGCACGAGTTAAACCTTGGGGAAAAATTTATTAGATGGGTACAACTGCTTTACCAACATCCGAAAGTAAGGATTAAAATTAATGGAGAGATATCTGAATCAATAACACTGCAAAGGGGCACTCGGCAGGGGTGCCCCCTCTCCCCACTATTGTTTGCCATATTCGTTGAACTATTGGCATGCAAGGTGCGATCAGATGATAACATCAGGGGGTTTGGGAGTAGGGGCGCCTCAGACAAAATGTGTTTATACGCGGACGATGTCCTGTTCTTTTTGAAAGGGGGGCGACAACGGTGCCATACTTGATGGGAATTGTAAATCAGTTCGGCCAAATTTCTGGTTTTAGGGTGAACTGGATGAAATCGCTTGTTGTTCCCAATCGGTTATGAAACCGGGAGAACGGATATTAACGTTAAAATTCTAAAACCCACAGACGCACTGGAATATCTTGGAATAAAAATTAGTGCGAGGATCCAGGAGTATATAGAACTTAATATTTCCCCTTTGCTTAAAAGGGTTAAAAATAAAATAAGTATCTGGCAAAAACTACTGATAAGACAGGCAGATCGTATCGCTATCATCAAGATGATTTTGCTGCCGCAGATCCTTTATGTTATATCCGCATGCCCTGTGTGGATAGGTAACCATCTTTTTAATGTATTGGAAGGATTGATAAATGATCTCATATGGGGAAAAAAAAGGGTCAGGCTTAAACAAAAATATTTATGGTTAGATGAAGAAGATGGTAGCTTGTCCGTTCCCTGCTTCAGAGGCTATTATTATGCATCCCAGCTACAGTGGTTAATGACAGGGGATGACAGACTGCGTCATTATCTAGCGGGTGAGTTTGCAGGTCTCCAATATAATATTTTTTGTGTCCTGGAAGCCGGGATATTAAAAATAAAGGGTAAGAAGTGCCCTATTAGTAATATGATGCACTTAACATGGGTGAATGTAAAAAAATTATTGGGTATAAATTACTCATTAAAGATTACCCCATTATGGGGGAATATAAATCTAGGTGAGTTTCAGAGGTTAGATGATTATGTATTTTGGGAAAAGAATGGTATTAAGTTTATTTCCCAGATTGAGATAAAAAGAAAGCTTAGAACACTAGAAGAATTAGGGCTTAGTATAAAACTATTTATTTACATTTGGTCACTGGGACCATAGATGTCCCTGATTTACACGTGTTATTGATTCTAAAATTTAACATTTATTTCTTGTCCTTAAAATGTAATGAACACTACTATTAAAATAATCAGCTATGCATACTGGATACATATGTGAATTGTGCCAGTGATACTGTTTCCTGAGTTCTCAGTGTTGCCAATAGAGGGCGCTTATGGCATAGGCTGTTTGAGGCTCTCTTGCCTGTGATTATGATGCTCCAATACTAGGTTGCTGCGCTCTGTTATTAGCACAGTGCGCCACCCTCAACAACAATCGCCCTCATGAGGCACACTCTCTCACTCTGTGTCCTCTACAGATCACTTCCTAGTTATGCATAAGCTGGCTAAAACACGCTATCTGCCCCCCGACATGTTTCGCCAAGACACTTGGCGTCTTCAGGGGTTTGGGCATGAGGGCGATTGTTGTTGAGGGTGGCGCACTGTGCTAATAACAGAGCGCAGCAACCTAGTATTGGAGCATCATAATCACAGGCAAGAGAGCCTCAAACAGCCTATGCCATAAGCGCCCTCTATTGGCAACACTGAGAACTCAGGAAACAGTATCACTGGCACAATTCACATATGTATCCAGTATGCATAGCTGATTATTTTAATAGTAGTGTTCATTACATTTTAAGGACAAGAAATAAGATGTGGAACCTAACGCTCTAGATTGGAGATGCATCTATAAAAGTATAAAAAGAAGTACAGTATCAAGTAATTTTCGACTGATACAGTTTTTTATTATCCATCGTACCTACATCACTCCATTGGTTTTGAGTAGGATGTATAAAACAAGGGACTCTAGATGCTGGAAGTGTAGCATGGATAACGCGGATTTCACCCACCTTATCTGGTACTGCCCCCTTATCCAGGACTATTGGATCCAGGTTTTTCGGGAGCTGACCAGATCGACTGGGTGTCCCGCGCCATTTGAGATCTCTATAGCAGTGCTCGGATATACCAGGAAAATAGGCCTCGACAGAGAAATTGAAATGAAATGGGCCAAAGGATTAATGCTGGCGCGGGTTGTAGTGGCTAGAGAGTGGGGGGCGGACTCACCACCAAACATTGAAGAGTGGAAGAACTTATGCGGGAGGGTGCTTAGATATGAACATGCCTGTACCCAAAAATAAATAAGGAAAAAAGAAATGAACAGAAGAAAAGAGGGGATTAAGGAGCAGGAAGTGGTAAATAAAGGAAATGAGATATGAGCGAAACCCTTGACATGAGATCATGAAATAAATTTTCTTCTTCTTGGTTTTGGTTCTGTTGCAGTAACCATCAAGACAACCATGGGGGGGGGGGGGGGGGGGGGGTTACATTCGCCTTTACATAGGTATGACATGAGAAGAGAAATAGGATTGGGATAGATTCCTGATGATCAATGCTAAGTGAGTAGCAAATGTATGTGTATACTCAGGAAATAATATCGCTTATGTCCTTTTGCATTATTGTTTATTTTCATGTCTCTTTTTTGAATTTTTATATGTTGAATGGGAAAAATAAAAAAATATTCTAAAATAAAAAATAAAAAAAAGAGCTGTTACTGATGCTCGAAACAAATAACTGTGGCATGTACTTAGCTGGATTCTGACATGTGATTTTAACAGAATATTGATGCCCTGTTATTCTCTTCCTCTCTCTCCTGAACTAATGTCTAAGTTGATTTATGCCCATTTTTAGAGGTTTGACAGCCAGTCTGGTGAATTTATCACAGAACAGCATTCTGTAGCTGCTATGTACTGTGAAACATAGACGCTGCAGAAGTCAAACAGTACGGAATGTTTCATAAAAACTCCTTTCAAAAATATATCCTAAGATATAGCCCAAAATATATCTAAACTAATAATTAAAAAAGGCTTAGATGATGACCTGGCAGCAAAACAATCAAGTGCTATCTTTATTTGTGCTCGGATCGGCTCATGCTGAGAGGGTCCCCTACCTACGCCTATACTCCACCCCCCCAACCTAGAAGCAGCAGAGTTATGCCGGAACTGCTTATCGAAGGGTAGCCTAAAGGGGGCTACCCCAATAATGAGACCTGAAAGAAGGGAGGGCTCCTGGGTGGGTTGAAATCGTTCGAACCGACAAGTGGGGGGAGGAGGGCCAGGTTTAAATAGTGAACGCCCCGCCTCCCCTCACACAAATACGGCACTCTTAATTGCCTACCACTTGTGCTCGGATCGGCTCATGCTGAGAGGGTCCCCTACCTACGCCTATACTCCACCCCCCCAACCTAGAAGCAGCAGAGTTATGCCGGAACTGCTTATCGAAGGGTAGCCTAAAGGGGCCAAAAGAACCATGCATAGGAGTTAGAAACTTGATAACAGAAACTACAGACCAAAACTCGAAAGCCAATGATATTTCGTATAAGGATCCGGGATATTACGTATGGAACACACGGAACTGCGACGACCCAACCGTTTGATGACATGTACTGGCACCTTATGCATGGACGCCGCCGCTGCCGCGCCCATGCGGAAGGAATGTCCTGTGATCCAGCGAGGACCGACCCCTGGACCTGTCAACTAACCTGAAAGTACGTAAGAAAGGCCGCGGTGGTTAGCCGGGCATTGCCTAGTTCGAGTACGGGAGAACATGCCGCTTGGACTAAATACTACGCAGCCAAGCCTCCAAGGCCTGCACCGGACACCATCTGCTGTCCGTGGGAAAGTATCTGACCGCCACTGGTTGCCCCGGCCGTGACGTCTTGGACGAGGCCAAGGTGAGGACATAGATGGACCCGCGCCGGATGAGCTGACCTTTCCGCAGGCACCCAGCCAGCGTATTGGTGCCCATGAGCTCGCCTGACCTGAGGAATCCATGGAAAGCCAGGTACAAGGCTGTTTCTACCAGAGCGCTAACCTGCAGCCCGAACGGTTTGCCCCTGCAGTTTGCCTGTCACGGCCTGAACAAGCTACCGGTAAATGGCTGACGCCCATGTCGTTTCACAACAGACATCTTGCGCAAACCCTTCAACGCCGCTTTGATCGGGTGGGCGGAGAAGAGTGACGGTAGGTCCGGATGTAGCCTGCACCAATGGTGCTGAATACCTGCCATGTATAGTTAACAATGCTATAGGACAGGTTTAATTGAGAGTGGCAAAACCCAGACGAAGCCCAATAGGTGAGTGATAGGTCCCCGGCCAGCGGCCGGGTAGGTGTTCTCATATCTCTGAAACAGGTGCCAAGCCGTCTTGTAAGCCCTCAGAGTATTACTGGCCAAGGAATTGGCCATCAGTCTCTTAGCTATGGTGAGATGGGAGACTAGTCCCAGCGCAGCTGGGCCTGGTGAGGAAATTTTTTTTTTTTTTTTTTTTCTTAATCTCCATGCGTGAGAGACTCTAATGGCGGAGTCATATGTGTAAAACTAAAACGGAGAAGCTCTGCGTGAGGGACTCTAATGGCGTAGTCATATGTGTAACCTAAAACGGAGAAGCCATGCGTGAGAGACTCTAATGGCGGAGTCCTATGTGTAAACCTAAAACGGAGAAGCCATGCGTGAGAGACTCTAATGGCGGAGTCATATGTGTAACCTAAAACGGGGAAGCCATGCGTGAGAGACTCTAATGGCGGAGACATATGTGTGAACCTAAACGGAGAAGCCATGCGTGAGAGACTCTAATGGCGGAGTCATATGTGTAACCTAAAACGGAGCAGCCATGCGTGAGACTCTAATGGCGGAGACATATGTGTGAACCTAAACGGAGAAGTCATGCATGAGAGACTCAGATAGCGGAGTCAAATGTGTAACCTAAAACGGAGAAGCCATGCGTGAGAGACTCTAATGGCGGAGTCATATGTGTAAACCTAAAACGGAGCAGCCATGCGTGAGAGACTCTAATGGCGGAGTCCTATGTGTAAACCTAAAACGGAGAAGCCATGCGTGAGAGACTCTAATGGCGGAGTCATATGTGTAACCTAAAACGGAGCAGCCATGCGTGAGACTCTAATGGCGGAGACATATGTGTGAACCTAAACGGAGAAGTCATGCATGAGAGACTCAGATGGCGGAGTCAAATGTGTAACCTAAAACGGAGAAGCCATGCGTGAGAGACTCTAATGGCGGAGTCATATGTGTAAACCTAAAACGGAGCAGCCATGCGTGAGAGACTAATGGCGGAGTCATATGTGTAAACCTAAAACGGAGCAGCCATGCGTGAGAGACTAATGGCGGAGTCATATGTGTAAAACTAACACGGAGAAGCCATGCGTGAGAGACTCAAAAATGTATATATTATTTTATTTTTATTTTTTTATATATATATATATATATATATACATATATTTTTTTTTTTTTTTTTTTTTCACTATCAACCACTTAAGCAGCTCCCGTATGGGCACAGCTCTGAGTACGAGCATGAAGAGCATGGTATAACGCAGATCACCTGCACGGACTAACTAACATCTTGTGCCTAAATAACCCCCTTGGAACCTAATGTACGGCCGGCAGCAGGAAGCCAGCCACCGCCTATGATCTGCTCCCCCTGACCGAGCCTAGTACTCCTTCCCCTGATCCCTGCCTACCTAACGGCACGGCGGCCCGTGCCAGACTTTATTGAAGATGAGGAGCCTTACCCCCCAGCCGCGTGGGGAGCTCACGCTGCTCCCTGGCAGAATGCACCAGTGCGGGAGGGCCGACCCACCGCCGGCTGGACACTCGTACCGCGTGGGGAGCAGCGCCACTCCCTGGCAATGTGCACCGGATCAGAGGGAGCCCTTCCTTTACCGTGGGCCCCGGCCCCCGCTGGTTTGAACCGTGTGCCGCGTGAGGAGCCGCACAGCTCCCTGGCATTGTGCGCCGGTGCGGGAGTGCCCCCCCTCACCTAGGGCCTGGTTATTGTGATTGGAACCCGCTGGGAGACTCGAAGCCTAACTGGACCTACCTGTGACCGTGAAGGCTGACCCACGTGCGTAGTCGTGACGCAACTACCCGTAGATGCCCACCCAGTGCCTGTAGTTAACGGGAGTGCGACCGAGTCTGTGGATGTGACCGACTAGCCCCTATAGTCGTGAGGGGATCCTACATCGAGAGTAGCGGTAACGGACCATCGCCTGTAGACGTGGTAGTATTACCTCATGAGTCTGTTGACATGAGACTAATGCCTGCAGTCGTGGCCGGTCTTAATAATGAGTCTGCAGTCGTAACGGATTTGTGCCTGCAGTCATGGCAGGGCTTTAGAGCGGGTCTGTAGTCGTGACAGACTGATGCCTGCAGTCGTGGCAGGACTTTATAACGAGTCTGTAGTCGTGACAGACTGATGCTTGCAGTCGTGGCAGGGCTTTATAACGGGTCTGTAGTCGTGACAGACTGATGCCTGCAGTCGTGGCAGGACTTTATAACGAGTCTGTAGTCGTGACAGACTGATGCCTGCAGTCGTGGCAGGGCTTTATAACGGGTCTGTAGTCGTGACAGACTGTTGCCTGCAGTCGTGGCAGGGCTTTAGAGCGGGTCTGTAGTCGTGACAGACTGATGCCTGCAGTCGTGGCAGGGCTTTATAAGGAGTCTGTAGTCGTGACAGACCTGGCAAAGCAACATTCCTATCTATACCATTATTATAATTTTTTCTTTTTTTTTTTTTTTTTCTTTTCCCCCCCACCAAAGGCCACAACTGTAGGCGCCACCCTGTAAGAGATGCGCCAGAGGCCTGGACATAATAGTCCACCATCCCCCGTCCCCCAAGCCTATGCAGGAGAAAAGAGGGGGTTGGCCCCCGCATGCACCACCCCTGACTCACCTGGCGGCCATGACAGCCACGAACCCCACAGTATCGTAAGTTAGCCCACCACCTGTGAACCTGAATAACCAAGGACAGACGTGTGAGTGAGCGCACGCCAGCTGGGCGACACTTCACTCATGCCACCGCTCCCTAGCTAACCACCGGATTATTGTGACTGCGCCCGAACCAACCCCCTGACTGACCGTATGGGCTTACGGGCGGCCCGGCTGCGTGCGCAAAGTGACGTGGCCAGCCCCCCTCCTTGAAGCCCTCTTTATATTTGATCCTTGAACATATTCCAAATTTTATTTAAATATTTTTTTTTTTTTTTTACTCCTGCCTTAGTACCTAGCCACTGTGCCTGAGCAGAGGAGCCCTGCACCAAGACTGCAGTACCAGTATGGGCCTGTAGGTGTCGACCATCCCCCGCCCTCTCTCAAGCCAGGACCTGCTGGAGCGCAGCAAGCCAGTGATTCCCTTCTAGGTTAGAATTAACCATTGAAATCATAACTTGTTATACAGTGCACATGTCTGAGTATCTGCTTATCTCGTCTTGCCTGAGTTTGGCGCAGTAAAGAAGACGAGTTTATTCTGCAGCGGATTCCTAGACATGAATAAGCATGTCCACCTTCACAGCCTCGCTAATTGTAATTACCAGGAGAACGTGCATCAGGATCGGCTGCGAGGGATTTGCGCTCCGCCGTGTGGAACATTGCATCCCGTGCCCACCGCTATCGACTATTTGTACAGGGAAAGCCGCGGCGTATTAATCGCCTATAGGTTTCGGCTTCCGTCCCCTGATCCTGCAGCTGGACCTCCGCTTACTGATTGCAGCTAATGAATAGACCCCAGTGTGAGCGGACGGCGTTTTCCTCTACGGCGGAACGTTCTGATACGGGAGTGAGTGATATATAACGCTGCGTCGTGGAGCCGACGGCCGGCGTGACCGATGCTCAGGGTATGCGAGCGGACGTCGTGACCCGTCGCTGCTGAGCCACAGGTGAGGGGTGCCTGCCTGGGGGACGCTGCATGTGGGAGCGGGGGTGCTTAGCGCAGGGCCTGGAGTGGATCGGGGTGCCTGTCTCGGGGTGCCGGAAGCGATCGGGAGTGCGGGCAGTCTCCAGCGCAGCTGGGGACCGGCGGCACGCTCGGCAGCCCCACATGTTATACATAGCGAGACGGGTGTGCAAGCCACCCTGCCTACCTAATCACCGTAGCGACGAGCTCGACGCAGCCGATCCCCCGATCCTCCAGTGACGCATGCCCTTCTCTGGCACCAACCCACAAGCCGATTCGAAATCGTTCGAACCGACAAGTGGGGGGAGGAGAGCCAGGTTTAAATAGTGAACGCCCCGCCTCCCCTCACACAAATACGGCACTCTTAATTGCCTACCACTTATTTATTGAATTGTGCTTTAGGCTGGTAACTACCTCCATCTTAGTTGTGCATTCCTTATTTCCCTCCAAGGCTGTCTTGAATTAGTGCACAATAAATGCATAATAAATTGGATTCCTACATATACTAGATATATTGTTTAGGCCTAGACTCAAAAGTGGGATGAGTGCTATTTACAGGTATAATATTAGTGTAGGGACCCATCTGGATGAAGTCGCCTTCTCATGGCAAATGGGTTTGCCTTCTCAGCAGATGGGCTCAGAAAACTTGATCAGAGTTGTACCCACATACTGTAGAACTGCTGCAGCTTTGTATTTGTGTATTTAATTTAAACAAGTTAACAATCTAAAAGTATATAATGATCTTCATCTATCAAAACAGTCTAAGGTAAAGTAGCTTATATTACTATTTTTAAAAAAAAGTGTGTTTTAGTGTGGCTGCCAGTGTGCATACCCTAAATGCTAGCCTAGCTAAAATAATTCTGTTGAAGTGAGCAGTTTCAACAAAACCAAGCTTTAAGCATAATGACAAAGGTTTATTTTACTTGCAATGGCTAAAAAATAAATCACATGTCAGCCTAAAAAACTGTATTCACATTGTATATTTTTATCATTTTTTGTTTGTTTTTGGCTATTCCTATTATATTTATCCACAGTCATAAATGCACTTTTGCACAAAATAACCTTTCACAACCATTATACACTATTTTATCATTAAATTTATTTTCTAATGTCCCTGCAGGTTAGCACAGTAGAAATGACGTCAATTGGTGTTTTGTTGGCATGGCATTTGGCAACAGTTTAAATACATTAACACTCAATGGGTAGCAGTGAGGAATTCATAACCTCAGATCTCTTAAAGGGGATGAACTAAATAAAGTTTTCTTAGTCTTTTATGAAAACAAAGGTACCACATTTGAGCTGCTAAATACTATTAACATGTATGATATATTAGAAATATCATACAGGATATGAAATTAGAAAATATTTCAAAATGTTACATAAGATGGGGCTTGTGTCTTGATTGATATAAAAAACTAATCTGGATTTGTCTTTGAAAAATGTACTGAAACATCCTGTTACAAAAAGTTCTCTTTTATCAATCTAGTGTTTATAGTAGTTATCAAGTTGGCATTTGCGAAATAGAAGCAACAATTTATTAATGTTTCTTATGTAATTAGCGTTTCCTCTGCCGTGTCACAGGAAAATTAGCTGTTTGATGGGGGTGCCATGACTTGGTTCAGCTAATTCCTGTGGTAGTTGCAACATGAAAAGGTTTTTTTTTCTGCTGAGACTACCACTTTAAAGGAAATCTGTCACCAGTTTTATGCTGCCCTAATTTTAAATCCTAATGGAGAAACATGCTGATGAGTCCTGAATATTCATGAGCTCCTGGTACTCCTCCTACCCCCCTCACCATCGATTGACAGTTCTTTCCAATTGCAGTTAGTAGCAGAAGGGCGGAAAAGCCTGGAGTTTATTCGCATGGGCTGGAGCTGTTCAGTACAAGATTTTAGCAAAACACCTATGTCGGTTAAAGTGTTTTGCTAAGAGGACCTGTGATTAGTTTATGCTTTCCTTAATTAGGACACCATAAAGCTAGTGACATTTTCCCTTTAATGAATGATTGTAAATGTTTTATTTTTTTTAAGAAAAGCCCTTGGAGTGGTATTTATCATAAGAGGATTTTTTGAAGTGAGTGTTGTGTTGCATTATTGTAATTTGAGCCAAATTTATTAAACATTGCACAATGTTTGATAAATTTGGTTCATCATTTAAACTTCTGTGTAGAGATATTTCTTCATTTTCTACACTTTCCTTTATTGGAGTAAGATTGCACTATCTTTGAAATTTTTTGTAAGTTTGAAAGTTGTTGATAAATCTGGCTTAAATCAATTTCACAAGTTAGCCACACCCACTTTTCCACCTAACATTAAAATGTGGAGTTAGTGGTATACAAAATTTTTCATAAGTTAAAAAAAAATATTTTGCTAACTTTTTAAAGCCAAAAGCCAGCTGTGCAGGGTTAAAGAATCCCCCTTCCCCAACAAACACAAACACACACACACACACACACACACACACACACTTATCTTTGTAAAGCGTATGGGAGATTTATATAATTGTGACAACTTTTTTTAAAATTAAACTCGTTTCATTGTACAGATGCAATAAACAAAGTAATATCCAAACAGAGTGGGTATAAAAAACCCAAGTCAGATATACAGGCATTCACTGACATCAATGTGCATAATCATAAAGAAACAGTGTTTAAGCAATAGGGGCTAAGGCAGCATTCAATGTATGGGGAGATCATACTGTATGTGGAGAGGAGCAACATGATCCCCATAAGCCCCATAATTTGGCGGAACAACCTCTGTGTTTATATACTATGTTTTCATCTAGAATGATTGTGTTCACGAGGGTTTTCCAGGGAAGAAGGGCTTCTCTCACCCATCCATCTGAGAGCGATATCTTTGCGTGCCAAAAATAGGGTGGCACGCAAAACTATCCGGACATAATGAGGATATGTAGCTTCATCTAAAACACCAAATAAACATATGATCGGAAGGGTGGAAATTGGAAAGTTCAAAAGATCTGAGAGAAGCTTAACAACCTCTTCCCAGTACTTGTAAATATATGGGCATGGCCAAATAAGGTGCCAGAAGTTTGCCTCCTCTCTAAAGCATTTCTGACACCTTGCATGCGATAATCTTCCCATTTTATACAGTCGGGAGGGTGACAAATAACTTTGATGAAGAATGCATACTTGAATAAATTTGTTATCAATACAAAGAGAGGGGATTCAAGAATGTCTGAGATGTCCTCCTCTGTAAGATGAGGGATCATGGTCCATCACCTCTCAATAGCAGGTATTTGTACAGTCTGTAGTTTAGTTCGTAACAAGTGGGTATATAACGCAGATATAAATCCGTGTGGTCCTTGTGATCGGAAAACCCCAATCAAGGGGTAGTTTGAAATTGTAACCTGAGTGCCTAAAAATTGTGGCATGTTGTAGTTGCAAATACCCATAGAAAGCAATGCAAGGCAGTGAAAAAGTCTCACAGGGCATCAAAAGTGCAAAACACATTGTTCTGAAACACATCACCCCGGGAAGTTTCTCCAAAACCCAGAGTCCTGTAGAGACAGTAGAGAGGGAAAGGCGGGATTAAGAGGGGTTTAAGCCATACGTTGCTGGAAGCCATGTATGCCCTTACTAGCCTCTCATACCCGTAAAGCCACTTTGTGTATGGGTAGGGAATAGATTAGGGACACTCCCCCCCCCCTCCCCCCTGTGCATTGGGACGACATAAAGTAGAGATGGGTCTGGTGGAGCATTAAGGAGTTCGATTTACTTGGCCAGAGAATGACAGAGGCAGGTGTTTCCAGATCTTGTCTCTGTGGTAAGATAATAGAGGCTGAATATTGTGAGCATTAAAAGTGTCAGAGTTTTAGTGATAACAATTCCCAGATACTTAAAGTGGGGAACCACAGGGAGATCAGTACTGATGGTAGACCAAACAGTATCATATAGTGGCAGTAAGGAGGATTTATACCAATTAATCTGTAGTCCAGAGTATCAACCAAAGTCATTTCTGATAGTCATAGCCCGAGGGAGAGTGTCCTCCATTTCTGCATACAGCCCCACTCTGTCCTCCCTGTCCCCAGCTCGTATACCATGGTACAATTGGTCCTGACGGAGGCGTGATGCCAATGCCCACTGTTGCTGTTGTTGAATACCTATGTGGGTAATGGCCTGCACTCGCCTAATATTTTCTGTAGTTGACTTCTCAAGCATGAAGCCAGATTGATGGATAAAGGTAAGTATATATTTATTCAATCTGGTGGCCAAGATTTTTGCCAGTATCTTGTAGTCCAAGTTCAGTAATGAAATTGGTCTATTGGACCCACATTCAACCAGATTTTTGCCAGGTTTCAGAATGATCACTATAGTGGCATCATACAGGGATGGTGGGAGAGCACCAATAGTAAAGGCCTCCTCATACATATGTTTCAAGGAGGGGCACCAGGTGTTCGGGATATCGGACATACACCTCTAAAGGAATGCCATCAGGGCCAGGCGCTTTCCCGTTATCCAGAGAGACAATAGCCCCTGCAATTTGGGGAATCTAGAGAATCTAGAGAATCCATTGCCTCCTGAGGCAGCATGGAGATAACTCTCAATAGTATCCAGAGTATGAGTGGCTTGAGCCTGGTACAAATCTCTCTAGAATTCTTGAAATCTGCAAGCTATATAAGTGGATTCTATCAGAAGTAAACCATCCCAGGCCTGTACTCGCAGAATCGTAGGCGGGTCCTGGTTCTGATATACAATATGCGCCAGAAGCCTACCGGATTGATTTCCCTGTTTAGCAAAAAAAAAAAACTTGCGGTGAGCCTTCTCTTTCAACAGAGTGAGATATTAGCGCCCCACCTGTAGCCATTGTTTCCTATTGGAGTCAGTTGGGTCCATAAAACATAGGCAGTCTTTTTTAATATATGATATGGAGGACTTCAAACACTTCCGTAAATAGGCCTTTAAAGTCTCCCAAACCAAAGTGGGGTCAGTATGTGTGGCATGATCAGATAAAAAAAAAACTGAGAGCTGATCGGGAATGCAGTCATTAGGGGTAAGGAGAGCAAGCCAGAAGGGGTGTATTTTCATAGAGTGTCTAACCGGGGCAATAGGAGCCATAAAAGTTAGCAGCAATGGGGAGTGGTCAGAAACTCCACGAGCCAATACTCAGCAGTGTATTGTACAGTACATAGGGTAGAGTTTCCCAAACCATAATCAATACTGGATAAAGAATGATGACTGGCCAAATGGCAAGAAAATGAGGAGGTGAAAGGGTGTTTAAGAGGTCATAAGTCATACCATCCCACCTCTCCCAAAAGTATGGCAAAGGGCGTGAGTATAGAGTTTGAGGCAGTAGCCTGGGGAGTTGGGCAAAGCCTGTCTAAGGACTGATCTAAGACCATATTGCAGTCTCCGATACACAGGACTCTAGCAGTCATAAAAGAGGCAGCAAAAGATATGACATGATTAATTAAATGCAGTGAAGAGGGGGGAGGTATATAAATGCCCAATAATACATACCTTACATGATGCAATTAATATATGCTGCCACAAACACATACCTTCCCTCTCGGTCTATTAGCATCCTCTCTACCTCAGATCGTAGGGAATTATTTATCATTATTGAAACTCCTCTAGAAAAAGTAGTATGGCATGAGTGACAAGCCCATTGCACCCAGGATTTCTGAAGTCTCCTGGCATGTTCTGGCACTAGGTGGGTTTCTTGCAGGCATAAAATATGAGCATTAAACCTTCTGACTACTGAAAACACCATTGTGTGTTTCCGGATGTTCCCCAGGCCTCGAACATTCCAGGACATTATACGAGTGTCGGCCATAACACACAATCAGGGCAATGTGAGAGAAACTGGATACTATTACTGGTTACTCCCGCCTAGCAGGGAGGCACATTAGGTAACTGAGGGGAAGTGAGACTCAGTGCTTGTACAGCATAGCAGAGACATGTAAGGCCAGTGTATACCTGTAAAGGTGAAGGATGTATATGCATAATCAACAACCAAATATTGGTAAAACTATCAACCAGAACAAAAAGTAAAGGTAGCATTGTCAGATGTTTCATCATTAATAAACTGAAAATAATTACACCATGGCAATGAGTACGGGGTGTGCTAATGGCAGAAGTTTGCCATGAGCACAGTATAGATTGTGCAGTACAACGGAATATCAAAGACCCCGACAAAAGAATAACAGATAAATAAATTAAATATAGCAGTATAAAAACTAATGTTTATAATAGTGTCGCAGATATGTAGTCCACCTAGAGGGAAGATAATAGTTAACTCAAAAAAAGGATGAGTCCCAGGTCCCAGTAAACAACAGTTATTGGGATACTCATCAGTAGGTGGTGATGGTCTAAGGTCCCAGCAGGTCCAGCAGGAGAGAAGCCATACCCCTCCAGTGTGAAGGTAGACACTTGGATGAGTATTTGCCCAGTAGTTAGGCGAGGGCAGCAAGGATCAGGGTCTATAGCAAGGATCAATCAGGAGATCTAGCGGAGCGTTGTCTGCCATCCAGCCACGCAGTAGCTTCCAAAGGTGATGTAAAGAACCTGGATATTTCCCTGTCCACTACCCGAAGGCGGGCAGGGTAAATTGTGAAAACTTTTATGTCTTTTTTCACTTAGCATGGTGGATTCTATGAACCCATCAAGTAATTGAAGTACTGAGCAGAAACTTAACCACAGTAACTTACCTGGATAGGAGTTGGCACCGGGATACACAGAAGAAGAAGGCAAGCAGATGGCAGCAGTATCAAGATCTAGCCAATCTTCTGCTAGGAAGATTGCTAGCCTTAGGTGCTAGAATTTATGTGGTTGTTACTTTGACACAGTCCATCTATGGTACCTAAACATTTTTGCAGCCAAAGTGTCCTCTATTGTCAGAAAAATGCATACTATCACACTGTATACATTGTTCAGAAATTGTTTCTGGAACATGTGAAAGAGTTGAAGGTTTTGGCTTGGCCTCCAAATTCACCAGATCTCAATTTTATTGAGCCTGTGGAATGAGCTGGAAAATCAAGTTTAATCCATGGAAGCTTCACCTTCCATGTTACAAGATTTAAAGGATCTGCTAACATGTTGGTACCAGATACCACAGGACACCTCCAGAAGTCTTGTGGAATTCATGCCTTGATGTGTCAGAGCTATTACTGTATCATTTCATAAGGGGTCACCTACACTTGTTTTTTTAGCAGGTTGTTTTATGTTGTGGCTGATGGATTTAATTATCCTGACATTTGAACAAAATTCTGAACTTGAGTTACTGTATATAAAACTTCCTGTAGAATTGAAGGCACATTTTATGCTATAGTCTACAGACTAAAGGTAGGAATCAGATTTATAAAAGCCCAACAAGCTCTCTTTTGTAAAACCTTTATATCCTATAGGTAATGGACACTGCAGTTGGCTACATAGTAGATAATTCTAGTACAATGAAATAGGAGAACCAGAAAATAAATGGTCTAACCTTCCTACAGGTAAAATGGTCTGACTTCATATCTTAATGGTCTAAAAGTAAAACCGTTTCATGTTCACCAGCATGGCTACTGGCATAATATGCAAAGATCCCATTGTTAGCATATCCAATTAGTATCAGATGTATCTTATCCAGAACAAGGCTTATAGAGTACCTCGATTAAACAATCCACCCACAATTTAAAAATTATACAACTATATTTTACTGTTGTTTTATTAAATATTAACATTTCACTTTTCTTTTTCTTTGTTTTGCACAATCTTATTAGATGCATCCTGCAACACCACTGTCTGAACTTGCAAACATAGTCTACACAATGTATACATATGAGTGAGAGAGTGGCTGCTATGGGCAACTGGTCACTTATTGCATTTTTTTTTTTTTTTAATAAATGAAGCCCTCCAAAGACATACTGATAGAGAACTTGGACTGTGAGCCCTCTTGGGGACAGCTTTATGCTAATGTCTGTAAAGCGCTGCAGAATATGTCAGCACTACACTGCGTGCAGAATTATTAGGCAAATGAGTATTTTGACCACATCATCCTCTTTATGCATGTTGTCTTACTCCAAGCTGTATAGGCTCAAAAGCCTACTACCAATTAAGCATATTAGGTGATGTGCATCTCTGTAATGAGAAGGGGTGTGGTCTAATGACATCAACACCCTATATTAGGTGTGCATAATTATTAGGCAACTTCCTTTCCTTTGGCAAAATGGGTCAAAAGAAGGACTTGACAGGCTCAGAAAAGTCAAAAATAGTGAGATATCTTGCAGAGGGATGCAGCACTCTTAAAATTGCAAAGCTTCTGAAGCGTGATCATCGAACAATCAAGCATTTCATTCAAAATAGTCAACAGGGTCGCAAGAAGCGTGTGGAAAAACCAAGGCGCAAAATAACTGCCCATGAACTGAAAAAAGTCAAGCGTGCAGCTGCCAAGATGCCACTTGCCACCAGTTTGGCCATATTTCAGAGCTGCAACATCACTGGAGTGCCCAAAAGCACAAGGTGTGCAATACTCAGAGACATGGCCAAGGTAAGAAAGGCTGAAAGACGACCACCACTGAACAAGACACACAAGCTGAAACGTCAAGACTGGGCCAAGAAATATCTCAAGACTGATTTTTCTAAGGTTTTATGGACTGATGAAATGAGAGTGAGTCTTGATGGGCCAGATGGATGGGCCCGTGGCTGGATTGGTAAAGGGCAGAGAGCTCCAGTCCGACTCAGACGCCAGCAAGGTGGAGGTGGAGTACTGGTTTGGGCTGGTATCATCAAAGATGAGCTTGTGGGGCCTTTTCGGGTTGAGGATGGAGTCAAGCTCAACTCCCAGTCCTACTGCCAGTTTCTGGAAGACACCTTCTTCAAGCAGTGGTACAGGAAGAAGTCTGCATCCTTCAAGAAAAACATGATTTTCATGCAGGACAATGCTCCATCACACGCGTCCAAGTACTCCACAGCGTGGCTGGCAAGAAAGGGTATAAAAGAAGAAAATCTAATGACATGGCCTCCTTGTTCACCTGATCTGAACCCCATTGAGAACCTGTGGTCCATCATCAAATGTGAGATTTACAAGGAGGGAAAACAGTACACCTCTCTGAACAGTGTCTGGGAGGCTGTGGTTGCTGCTGCACGCAATGTTGATGGTGAACAGATCAAAACACTGACAGAATCCATGGATGGCAGGCTTTTGAGTGTCCTTGCAAAGAAAGGTGGCTATATTGGTCACTGATTTGTTTTTGTTTTGTTTTTGAATGTCAGAAATGTATATTTGTGAATGTTGAGATGTTATATTGGTTTCACTGGTAAAAATAAATAATTGAAATGGGTATATATTTGTTTTTTGTTAAGTTTCCTAATAATTATGCACAGTAATAGTCACCTGCACACACAGATATCCCCCTAAAATAGCTAAAACTAAAAACAAACTAAAAACTACTTCCAAAAATATTCAGCTTTGATATTAATGAGTTTTTTGGGTTCATTGAGAACATGGTTGTTGTTAAATAATAAAATTAATCCTCAAAAATACAACTTGCCTAATAATTCTGCACTCCCTGTATATAAGTGTGTAAAATAAAGCCCTTATAGTTATTTGGACATCTGATGGTATTGCTATTTTTAATTCTATATGGCAGTAGTAGATGACCATTGCATGGCAGTATTATTAGATTTTCAAATAAACATATTATTTGTGTACTGAATATGACTTACATAGGCATTATTGTTGAATTCTATAGTAAAGTACAGTATATTCATAATATGGGAGATGTTTTACTTGCTCAGCGTATATTTTCAGGTAACAAATAACTAATATTTGTATGAACTCAGCCTTACAGGTCGATGTTAGTGCCAAGAAGAAGCGCACTCCTTTTACACCGTCGGCAGCTGATTCCACATAAATGTCTAAAGAACCTGTTCTATTAAACGTTTATACAAGTAGGGAGCCCCTCCGACAGAGTGAAGAGGGTGTCAGCAGTAGGTTTGTGTTGACATCACTGATCATTTTGCCGTTCCTTTGATCCGTTAGAACAATAACCCACAAAAAACGGTTCCTGTCTGTGGATTATCCGCCTTCATTCGGTCAGCATTTGGTCAGTAATCCATCAGTATTGCTAATGCCCAAAAAATCAGGAGTGGATCCAAAACAGAGATGACACGTGAATGGAATATTTGCATGTTTTCTGTGTTTTGTACCCACTCCTGTTTTTGGCTACCAAATCACAAGCCAATTCTGATGGGACCATACATGCCTTAAAGCTGCTACACAGACAGCATCCATTGTGCATCTTATTTTTCCATCCTTCTGACAGATCAGAAGGCTCAAATAAATGATGATGTCAAAAGTCTAAATAGTGGCCCAGTCATGAAGTGGGGAAGGTGGGAACAGCATGAGGAGACCACAGAGTGGCAAGGTGACATATAGAGTTGAGTGGACACCTGGAAGTTCAGGTTCGACGGGTTCGGACGAACTTCGCAAAAAAGTTCAAGTTCGGGACCGAATTTTTCACCGGCAAAAATGGGTTAATGTCAGATGTAACAGACGAATTTTAGAATTTTAGGTCCCTGTCACCTATGCAAAGCAGGGGTTTGTATACAGCAAAAATGGTAAAATGTCACCCAAGAATGTAACAGACGATTTTTCGAAATTTAGGTCCCTGTCACCTATGCAGAGCAGGGGTTTGTATATGGCAAAAATGGTGGCCGTGAGATTTACGCGCCATGTCTCCAGTTCCCTGACCAGCCAGATTTACCATCATCTGTTCCAGAACATGAAGCAGTGGAATGACGTTATTCATCCCGTAGTCCTGGCGACTGACAAATAACAAGGCCTCCTCAAACGGCCTGAGCAAATGGCAGGTGTCACGCATGAGCTGCCACTGGCTGACATCGAAGTTACACAGGGGAGTACTCCTGTCTGCTTGGATCATCAAGAAATCATTGATGGCCTTTCTCTATTCGTATAGTCGGTCCAACATATGGAGGGTGGCATTCCAACGGGTGGAAACGTTGCATATCAGCCTATGTTGGGGTATGCCGTTCTGCCGCTGCAGCTCAAGGAGGGTGTGCTTTGCACTGTACGAGTGGCTGAAGTGCATGCAAAGTTTCCTGGCCATTTTTAGGATGTCGTGCAGTGGAGGACTTCAAGAATTGCTTGACAACCAGATTGAATACGTGTGCCGTGCAGGGCGCATGGCTCAGTCCTCCTTGATACAGTGCCGACACCATGTTCTTCCCATTGTCGGTCCCCATGGTTCTGATTTAGAGTTGTCACGGAGAAAGCCAAGATTCGATTCCTTGCTGAAGGACACGGAGCAGTTCCTCCCCTGTGTGACTCTGTTCACCTGGGCAAACCAGGTGCAGAACAGCATGAGAGTGATGAGAGGGGTCGCACATGTCTTGCATACACTACATGCCTCCAACATAATTTTTGGATCTCTACATGAAAATAATGTATTTGCTGTAAATCGCAATAGGGGCATAGTTGGAGACATTGACTTCACAAGAAATACAGAGCAGCGGAGTTCAGCCACCTCTATTTGCTTCCCGCTGTTTACTGCTCCTGAATTTAAATTGGGGCAACCAGCTTCAGCTTCCTTTGATACGTATGCCTACAGAGTCCTTTTGCTATGAGAATATGCACAAAGAAAGTCCAGCTCACCCAAACATCCAACACACCCGCGTGCTCTGAAAGGCTGGTGAGCCTGTATATCCTTGATATGAAAACAAATAAAGTTCCAGCACTCACGTTTTCTTGGTAGCTGGTTAGCTACCAAGAAAACGTGAGTGCTGGAACTTTATTTGTTTCCTTTTGCTATGACTTTGCATAGGGAGCAAGAATGTTATGCACAATTCTGATGGAACTCCTGATCTTAAGAAACTGGACTTGGACTCCAAAGCAGGGGCTCTCCTGTCATATCTTGTGTGCTGTGGAGATCGAATGCAGACGGAGCTGATAAAAACACATGAATATTTTCAACTTACTGAAGCTGCATGATTTAATTGTGAATAGATGGTAAAGGCAAAGTCTGCTGGTGTGTTTTCATCAGCATCTTCATTATGTTTACTGCAGGACCCACAATAATGAAATTTGGTCCATACAGCAAACGGAGGTCTACAATCACCCATCAATTTTCCCGAAAAAAACATGTTTGAAATAACAAATTTCACCAATGAAAGGATAATGGAACTCAGTTGATACTGAACAAAGTCTACAATCACCCATCAATTTTCCCCAAAAAAGCCTGTTTCCCATAAAAAATTTCACCATTACATAATTCGGTTCATACAGCAAAAGGAGGTCTACATTCACCCATAAATTTTCCCCCAAAAAACATGTTTGAAATAACAAATTTCACCAATGATAGGATAATGGAAGTTGATTCATACTGAACAAAGTCTACAATCCCCCTTAAATTTTCCGCTAAAAAGCCTGTTTCACATAAAAAATTTCACCACTATGTAATTCGGTCCATACCGCAAAATGAGGTCTACAATCACCCATCAATTTTCCTGAAAAAAACATGTTTGAAATAACAAATTTCCCCAATGAAAGGATAATGGAATTCGGTTCATACTGAACAAAGTCTACAATCACCCATCAATTTTCCCCCAAAAATACTGTTTCACATAAAAATTTCACCATTACGCAATTCGGTCCATACCGCAAAAGGAGGTCTACAATCACCCATAAATTTTCTCAAAAAAAAACATGTTTGAAATAATAAATTTCGAAATGAATGGATAATGGAATTTGGTTCATACTCAACAAAGTCTACAATCACCCATCAATTTTCCCCAAAAAAAGCCTGTTTCACATAAAAAATGTCGCCACTACGTTATTCGGTCGATACAGCAAAAGGAGGTCTACAATCACCCATCAATTTTCCCGAAAAAAAACCTGTTTTATATAAAAAATTTCACCACTACGTAATTCGGTCCATACCGCAAAAAGGGGGTTACCACATATAACTACTCCGCTGAATGGCAAATAGGCCCTTATTTTTTTCCACTACACAAGGCAGAACGGCGAATTTATTTTTCTTTTGCCACTAATACAGGGCAAAAAGGGCTTTAGAATATATAACTGCACCGCTGAACGGCAATTAGGCCCTAATTTTTCCCACTTTTCCACTACACAAAAGGCTTTTCAACATATAAGTGCAACGATGAACAGCGAATATATTTTTCTTTTGCCACTAATACAGGGCAAAAAGGGCTTTACAACATATAACTGCACAGCACAAGGGCAAATAAGATGTACTGTAGAAATATTTCCTTGTAATAAATCCTGTTAACCCCTTCAGGACCCTGCCATTTTTAACTTTAAGGACCAGGCCATTTTTTGCAAATCTGACATGTCACATTATGTGGTGATCACTTTAAAAAGCTTTTACTTATCCAAGCCATTCTGAGATTTT
The DNA here is from genome assembly GCF_905171765.1 of Bufo bufo. Taxonomy (NCBI): domain Eukaryota; kingdom Metazoa; phylum Chordata; class Amphibia; order Anura; family Bufonidae; genus Bufo; species Bufo bufo. The sequence goes on from NC_053390.1 coordinate 395,614,587, forward strand.
TTTTTCTCGTCACATATTGTACTTCCTGACAGTGATAAATTTGAGTCAAAATATTTCATTTTTATTTAGAAATAAAATTCCAAATTTACCAAAAATGTGGAAAAATTAACAATTTTCAAAATTTTAATTTCTCTGCTTTTAAAACAGATGGTGATACCTCCTAAAATATTTATTACTTTACATTTCCCATATGTCTACTTCATGTTTGGATCATTTTGTAAATGACATTTTCTTTTTTTGGGATCTTAGAAGGCTTAGGCCCCTTTCACACGGGTGAGTATTCCGCGCGGGTACAATGCGTGAGGTGAACGCATTGCACCCGCACTGAATCCTGACTCATTTATTTCAATGGGCTGTGTACATGAGCAATGTTTTTCACGCATCACATAGAAATGAATGGGGCTGCGTGAAAATCACATCGAATCCTTAAGCAAGTGCGGATGCGGTGTGATTTTCGTGCATGGTTGCTAAGGAAACGGATGAGCGACCCGGGACCCCATTTTCTTTATTATTTTCCACTATAATCCATAGTTTTTTTTATTTTTTGGGTGACTGTCTTATGTAGGGTATAATTTTTTTCAGTATGAGATGCCAGTTTGAATGGCACTATTTTGGGGTGCATATGACTTTTTGATCGCTTGCTATTACACTTTTTGTGATGTAAGGTGACAAAAAATTGCTTTTTTGACACAGTTTTAATTATTTCTTTTTTACGGTGGTATTTTTATAGAGCCGACCAATACGGACGTGGTGATGCCTAATATGTCTACCTTTTTATTTTCCCTATTTTTTACCATTTATTTTTACTTTTTTGGGGAAAAGGACGCTTTTTTTTATTGAAATTTTTTCATTTTTTTGTAAAACTTTTTTTTTTCACTTTTTTTTTTTACTTTATATTTTGTCCCACTCTGGGATTTCAACTTTTGGGGGCCTGATCCCCTTTACAATGCATTACAATACTTCTGTATTGTGATGCATTTGCTGTAAGTGTATTACTCACTGTAATACACTTACTGCTTCCGGCTTTTTATTCACAGGTCACACACCACTAGGGAAGGGGTATTGGTGTCTCAAGGACTAAGTGCAGCTGATGGGGTTAACTGCAGCTAAGGGGAAGGGCAGGCACAGCTCACTGGTCACACAGCTCCTCAAACATCAGGGAGCTCTAATGAAGGGCTATAAATGTATGAGGGGACTGATGTGGTTAAATATGCAGCTGAGGGGGAAGGGCAGGCTAATTCACAGCTCCGATCTCCTCAGCGCTGTAAGGAAGGGGGGGGGAGGGGTGGTAGAGGGGGAATGTCAGGCTGCAGCTGCGATCTCCTCAGCAATTAGGAGTGTACTGCTAAGGATATATAGCACACACTCTCGATCTCTTCAGCACTGTCATAGTAATGACAAAACTAAGGAGATCGGAGTTGAAATAGGCGCCTTTAGCTGTGATTGGTCAGTCTGTATTGACTGACCAATCATAGCGATCGTCAGACAGGGACAGCTGTGACTGTCTCTGTCATAGGTGTTGTGACCAATCAGCTGTCTGTAACAGCTATTGTCACTATCCTGACACTGTGTTTACTCACAGTGACCGTTTAACTGCAGGACGAGAATGGTCGTCCTAGTGCCTGAAGTACCTGCAAGTTAGGGCGGGCATTCTCGTCCAAGGTCCTGAAGGTGTTAATGTCTCTATCACACAGCACTTGCACCCCAATAACAAGACTGGTTTGATGGAATTACAGAGCTGTATAATGGCAATTTCGATCCCCAGTCAGTGCAGCAAGGTGTAATAGAATTGTTCCTTTTAGCCAGTCTGTAACCTCCGCTACTGAACCCTGTTCTTCATAAATGCTGTGGAATAATTCCTCCCTATCCTTTCCCTGCACTTATAAATCGTTTTTTCACCACAATCAAGTCTTTCCTAGCACTATCCCTAGCGCCTGCTGACGTCTCTCCCTGCACTAAGTACACTGGTAAATGGCAGAATCTAAGATGGCTGCCGCTATTTATAGGGCTGTGACATCACACGGCTGGCTGCTGATTTGCTGCATGCATGTCAATATGGGTGATCCCGCCTTCCCAGAGTTTCTTTCTCCATGTCCTCAAATGTGCAGCAGCCAATTTAGGAAAAAATGCGATTAGTTACCATGAAGCTTGAGGAAATTCGACTTTGGTGCGAATCGAATTTTTCCTGAAATTTGGATCGAATTCCACTTCGTCAGCTTCGATTCACTCATCTCTATTCATATCCTTTAAAGCTTAATTTAACCACTTTAGGACCACAGGTTTATACCCCCCTAGTGACCAGGCCCTTTTTTACAAATCGGCACTTCACAACTTTAACGGTTTATTGCTCGGTCATGCAACTTGGCACCCAAATGAATTTTACCTCCTTTTCTTCTCACAAATACAGCTTTCTTTTGGTGGTATTTGATTGCTGCTGAGATTTTTAGTTTTTCTGATATTAATCATAATAGACCGCAATTTTCTCAAATAAAGTGTATTTTTAACTTTCTCTGGTTAAATTGTTCAAATATAATTACATTTCTATACAAGTTTGTGTCAGAATTTATTGTGCTACATGTCTTTGATAAAAAAAAATCCAATAAGTGTATATTTATTGGTTTGCGCAAAAGTTATAGCGTTTACAAACTATGGTACAAAAATGTGGATTTCCGCATTTTGAAGCAGCTCTGACTTTCTGAGTCCCTGTCATGTTTCTTGAGGTGCTAGAATGCCAGGATAGTATAAATACCCCCCAAATGACCCCATTTTAGAAAGAAGACACCCCAAAGTATTCGCGGAGGGGCATGGTGAGTTTATGTCTGATCAAAAAAAATTCACAAGTTAGCGGAAAATGACAAACACTTTCTGAGAAAAAATAAAAAGTTTCCATTTCTGCTAACTTCTGGCAAAAAAAAATAAAAATCTCCCACGGACTTACTATGACCCTCAGTGAATACCTTGGGGTGTCTACTTTCCGAAATGGGGTCATTTGTGGGGTGTGTTTACTGTTCTGCCATTTTGGGCGGGGCTAAATTGTGAGCAACCCTGTAAAGCATAAAGGTACTCGTTGGACTTTTGTCCCCTTTACGCACCTAGGCTGCAAAAAATTGTCACACATGTGGTATCGCCGTACTCAGAAGAAGTAGGGAAATGTGTTTTGGGGTGTATTTTTACATATACCCATGCTGGGTGAGAGAAATATCTCTGTAAATTGACAACTTTGTATAAAAAAATTTAAAAGTTGTCATTTACAGAGATATTTCTCACACACAGTATGGGTATATGTAAAAATACACCCCAAAACACATTGCCCTACTTCTTCTGAGTACGGCAATAACACATGTGTGACACTTTTTTGCAGGCTAGGTGCACAAAGGGGCCCAAATTCCAATGAGTACCTTTAGGATTTCACAGGGCATTTTTTACGCATTTGGATTCCAAACTACTTCTCACGCTTTAGGGCCCCTAAAATGCCAGGGCAGTATAAATACCCCACATGTGACCCCATTTTGGAAAGAAGATACCCCAAGGTATTCTGTGAGGGGCATGGCGAGTTTATAGAAGATATTGTTTTTTGGCACAAGTTAGCAGAAATTGATTTTTTTCGTTTTTTCTTACAAAGTCTCCCTTTCCGCTAACTTGGGACAAAAAGTTCAATCTTTCATGGACTCAATATGCTCCTCAGCGAATACCTTTGGGTGTCTTCTTTCCAAAATGGGGTCATTTGTGGGGTGTTTGTACTGCCCTGGCATTACATGTATGGCCAGCATTAGGAGTTTCTGCTATTCTCCTTATATTGAGCATACGGGTAATGAATTTTTTTTTTCCGTTCAGCCTCTGGGCTGAAAGAAAAAATGAACGGCACAGATTTCTTCATTCGCATCGATCAATGTGGATGAAAAAATCTCTGCCAAAAAATGTGCAAAAAAAAAAAAGTGGGGAAAGGCATCTGCCAGGACATAGGAGCTCCGCCCAACATCCAATCCCATTCAGCTCGTATGCCCTGGCAAACCCGATTTCTCCATTCACATCAATCGATGTGGATGAATAAATTATTGCCAGAATATTTTTTTTTTTTATAAAAAATGTTTGCCAAAGCATATGAACACCGCCCCTCAGCTCATAAGCCTCGGCAAACGTATCTTTTTTACTGCAGAGGAGAAATCTTGTCTTGCAGAACCGCATACACCGACTTTGTGTAATCTGACAGCAGCACAATGCTTAGTCGGAATGCACATCAGTGCTGCAGCTGGTTGATCGCTTGGTCTACCTAGAAGGTAAAAAAAAAAAACAGGCCGCAACGCAATAAATTTATTAACATCAACTTTTATAAACTTTATATAACATTTTAAACAGAACATTAACTTTTTTGCTTTCCTGTGATTTTTTTTTTTTTTTTTTTTACCTTTAGAGGACAAACCTCTCCTTCCCCATGGGACAATGTGCAAAGCGCAAATCGCCCAGAGATGTGGCGAAGTACATTATGCACTTTGTCCCAGGTGAAAGGAGAGGTTTGTGGCAGCTCTGTGTGAAAGGGCCCTAAGACCCCTGTGTGCCTGTCCTGTGTCACGCAATCCTTACACTAATAGTGTACCTGTGTGTGGTACTTGCGGAAACACTCCCCTATGCATAGGGCACGCTGGTCAGGACAGTCAGGACAAAAAAAGGTGGTGTCACGCCTTATTCCAGCCCTGCTACAGACAGGACATCTTTTTCTTGGGGAACGGTGAGTTGGGGTACCAGGATAGACACTCGGGAAGTGTCTGCCATGTAGCCGGCTAACTACATCAGGGACTTGGGGCACGGACCCTCCTGGATACAGGAGTTCCGAAATGATCTCTTCCTGGAATTTTAGGAAGGATCCCGTTCTCCCAGCCTTACTGTAGAGAACAAAACTATTATACAGAGCAAATTGAATTAAATAAACAGACACCTTCTTATACCAGCGTCTGGTGCGGTGGGACACTAAATAGAGTGCCAACATCTGGTCATTGAAGTCCACCCCTCCCATGTGAAGGTTATAGTCGTGGACAGAGAGGGGTTTCTCAATAACTCTAGTTGCCCTTTCAATTTGGACAGTCATGTCTGCGTGAATGGTGGACAGAAGGTAAACGTCCCTCTTGTCCCTCCACCTCACCGCGAGCAGTTCTTGGTCACACAAGGCAGCCCTCTCCCCCCGTGCAAGTCGGGTATTAACGAGCCGTTGGGGGAAGCCCCGGTGACTAGGTCGCGCTGTGCCACAGCACTGAATTCCGACTAGATGTAAGGGCCACACTTGTGTAAAAATTGTCCACGTATAAGTGGTACCCCTTGTGGAGTAAGGGTGACACCAAGTCCCAGACAATCTTACCACTTCTCCCCAGGTAGTCAGGACATCCGACCGGCTCCAGTTTTGAGTCTTTTCCCTCATAGACCCTAAAACAATATGTATAGCCTGTGGCCCTTTCACAGAGCTTATACAGTTTGACCCCATACCGGGCGCGCTTGCTGGGGATGTACTGTTTGATGCCAAGGCGCCCGGTAAAAAGTACTAGGGACTCGTCTATGCAGATGTTCTGATTGGGGGTATACGCATCTGAAAATCTGGATGACAAATGGTCTATGAGGGGCCGAATTTTGTGGAGCCGGTCATAAGCAGGTTTTATTGTCAGTAAAATGCATAAAGCGCATGATGCCCTCAAAACGTGCCCTGGACATAGCAGCAGAGAACATGGGCATGTAATGTATTGGGTCTTTAGACCAATAGGACCGCAATACATTTTTTTTAGTTAGACCCATGCTGAGGATAAGGCCCAAAAATAATTTAAATTCGGAAACTGTGACTGGTTTCCACCGGAAAGGCTGGGCATAGAAGCTTTCCGGATTGGCGGTTATATACTGTGTGGCATAGCGGTTGGTTTCTGCCACAACTAAGTCATAGAGATCCGCAGTGAAGAACAGCTCAAAAAACTCGAGGGCTGATCCTAAATGAGCTGTCTCCACGCGAACTCCAGACTGAGCAGTGAAAGGGGGCAATACGGGTGCGGCAGGAGCAGGGGAGTGCCAATTTGGGTTTCCCAGCACCTCTGGGAGACTAAGGGCTCTACGGGCCTGTGAACGTGGTGGCTGCGATGGGGGAGTTACTGCACGTGCCACCGTACCAGCTTGAACTGCCCTTCTGGTGCTCGCCACTTCACCAGGGAATACGGCAGTGCTGGTAGAAGGTCCAGGATGTGCTGCGCTGCTGGTGTATGCTGCACCATAAAAAAGATCAGCGCTAGCACCACTCTGCTGCAAATGAGGCTCATCACGCTGGGTATGCAGAACACTGACATGGGATTGGGTACGCCTGACCATAGCAGGGACCTCAACCTCGTCATCACTAGCGGTTAGAGTGCCACTGCTGTCTACAGGTTCATATTCTGAACCACTGGATTCAGCGGGTGAGGCGTCCCCATCGCTTTCATCCATCACGGTCAGAATCCTGTAGGCCTCTTCAGCGGAATACCCCTTGTTTGACATTTTGGGCTAACTAAATTTAGGGGGTATTCCTCTGAGACTACCCAGGAAAAAGAACAAACCTGCCTAGTAAAAAGGAGTGCTTGCGAAGTAAAGCTGCGATCGCTAATAAAGATCCATAAAGCTCAAAAGTGATCTCTATAGCGGCGCAGCGATTTTACGGTGTTTTTGCAGTGATCAGCAAAAAAATATTTCTGTCACTGCGGTGGGGCGGACTGAATTCAAGTGTGCGCACAAGATCAGGCCTGATCGGGCGAACACTGCATTTTTTCTAGAGCCTAAGGTGACCCTAATGTACTTATATACAGTAGATCTGATTGCGATCAGTCTTGATCACTTACAGATACTATATACAAACCGGATTCCGAAAAAGTTGGGAAACTATACAAATCGTGAATAAAAACTGAATGCAATGATGTGGAGGTGCCAACTTCTAATTTTTTATTCAGAATAGAACATAAATCACGGAACAAAAGTTTAAACTGAGAAAAATATGTTGAATCAGAATTTCATGGTGTCAACAAATCCCCAAAAAGTTGGGACAAGGCCATTTTCACCACTGTGGGGATTCTCCCCTTCTTCTTACAACACTCAACAGACGTCTGGGGACCGAGGAGACCAGTTTCTCAAGTTTAGAAATAGGAATGCTCTCCCATTCTTGTCTAATACAGGTCTCTAACTGTTCGATCGTCTTGGGCCTTCTTTGTTGCACCTTCCTCTTTATGATGCGCCAATGTTCTCTATAGGTGAAAGATCTGGACTGCAGACTGGCCATTTCAGTACCCGGATCCTTCTCCTACGCAGCCATGATGTTGTGATTGATGCAGAATGTGGTCTGGCATTATCTTGTTGAAAAATGCAGGGTCTTCCCTGAAAGAGATGACGTCTGGATGGGAGCATATGTTGCTCTAGAACCTGAATATATTTTTCTGCATTGATGGTGCCTTTCCAGATATGCAAGCTGCCCATGCCACACGCACTCATGCAACCCCATACCATCAGAGATGCAGGCTTCTGAACTGAGCGTTGATAACAACTTGGGTTGTCCTTGTCCTCTTTGGTCCGGATGACATGGCGTCCCAGATTTCCAAAAAGAACTTCGAATCGTGACTCGTCTGACCACAGAACAGTCTTCCATTTTTCCACACTCCATTTTAAATGATCCCTGGCCCAGTGAAAACGCATGAGCTTGTGGATCTTGCTTAGAAATGGCTTCTTCTTTGCACTGTAGAGTTTCAGCTGGCAACGGCGGATGGCACGGTGGATTGTGTTCACTGACAATGGTTTCTGGAAGTATTCCTGAGCCCATTCTGTGATTTCCTTTACAGTAGCATTCCTGTTTGTGGTGCAGTGTCGTTTAAGGGCCCGGAGATCACGGGCATCCAGTATGGTTTTACGGCCTTGACCCTTACGCACAGAGATTGTTCCAGATTCTCTGAATCTTCGGATGATGTTATGCACAGTTGATGATGATAGATGCAAAGTCTTTGCAATTTTTCGCTGGGTAACACCTTTCTGATATTGCTCCACTATCTTTCTGCGCAACATTGTGGGAATTGGTGATCCCCTACCCATCTTGGCTTCTGAGAGACACTGCCACTCTGAGAAGCTCTTTTTATACCCAATCATGTTGCCAATTGATCTAATTAGTGTTAATTGGTCTTCCAGCTCTTCGTTATGCTCAAATTTACTTTTTCCAGCCTCTTATTGCTACTTGTCCCAACTTTTTGGGGATTTGTTGACACCGTGAAATTTTGAATCAACGTATTTTTCCTTTAAAATGATACATTTACTCGGATTAAACGTTTGATCCGTCATCTACGTTCTATTACAAATAAAATATTGACATTTGCCATCTCCACATCATTGCATTCAGTTTTTATTCACAATTTGTTTAGTGTCCCAACTTTTTTGGAATCCGGTTTGTAGTACTAGTGCTGATTAGCGACAGCGATGACGCTAATCAGCAACTAATCAGTGACTGCGGTGCGGTGGGCTGGGTGCTAACTACCTAACAAGTAGCTAAGTAACTGGCGGTGATAAGGGACCCTTACAGGGGGGTGATCAATGACAGGGGGGTGACAGGGGGGTGATCAGGGAGTCTAATATGGGGTGATCAGGGGTTAATAAGGGGTTAATAAGTGACAGGGGGGGCGTAATGTGTGTGTGTGGTGCTACTTACAGAGATGCCTGTGTCCTCTGGTGGTTGATCCAAGCAAAAGGGACCACCAGAGGACCAGGTAGCAGGTATATCAGACGCTATTTACAAAATAGCGTCTGACATACCCATTTCATTGTATCTTTTAAAAATCTACAGCCTGCCAGCTAATGATCGCTGCCGGCAGGCTGTAGTTGAACTTCTGAACTGCGCGATCCTGTGAACGCGCGCTCCTGTGAGCGCGTGTTTACAGGAAATCTCGGCTCACACGAGATGACGCCAATAGGCGTCGCTGAGCCTGAGTGTGCCGCCGCCCGGACGCCTATCAGCGTTACATGTGCGGCAAGTGGTTAAGAGTCTATGAGAGGCAAAATCAGAGAAGCAAATGTTGTAATCTATCTATGCCTATCTATTAACTAAGTACCTTTTTGCAACCAAGAGAAGCAAGAGTATAAGAACATTTTATGTTTTTCACTTTTTCTAAATTTGTCCTCAGATGACATGCGACAACATATTTTATACTGAGCCAGTTAAGCCATAAACTTTTGAGCTTTGTATGTAAGAATACAAGCAAGCATGACCATACAAAAGAATTAATCTCAGCTTCAAAAATATGAACATGAATAATGTAAAATGAAATTTGACACACAAGTTTCAAACCCTTAACACATATCAAACAACTGTATAATAATCGAATACTTTCTCATACATTATAAGTTTGTTTAGTTCTGTTCTGGAAACAAGCTATGCACAATTTGTTAATAATCTCTTTTAAGAGCTTTGCCTTTATGACTACATTCCTCAATGGCAATGGGCATAATGTATCCAAATATGATATATATTTTTTTATGATTACGCAAACATGATACTTGGCATTTGGAATACTAGTGTATTGAATTTCTCAGTGTATAAATTTACACTGAATTTTTAAATGGTATTTAGAGATGAGCGAATTTCCGCTTATGACATTTTTTCACACTCCGTTTGTTGGTGAAAGGTGAATTGCGTTATGGATGCCATTACCAAGGACCATAACGCAATTCTATGACGGAATGCATAATGGAATGCCTTTTGAGTCATTTCGTTATTCATTCCGTCATAATAGAAGTCTATGGGCTGCCAAACGGATCCGTCCCGTTTCCATTATGCAGGGGAGGACTCCATCATAGAATTGCGTTATGGTCCGTGGTAACGGAATCCATAACGCAACTCACCTTTTACCAACAAACGAAGTGTGATTGAATTTCAAAATATGAAATTCACTCATCTCTAATAGTAATGTCTCGTAATATAGTGCTACTATATTGAAAAAAAGGGGGGTCAGTCAGCACAATGCGCAGGTGCACGTTGCTGTGGCTGAAAACACAAAGTAAAAAATACAATGCAACAGCACTCTGCAAACCAAATAAAGTACAAAAAAGTATTCTAATGCTAATGCTATGCTTATTATGTAAATTTGACATGCTTGGCAAATACATTTTGGACAAAATTATTTGGGCCCGTCTGCCACACGTCAAGGCGATCTCTGTAAGACGGGAACCTAACACTAAATTCTACCTGTTTTGTGCCATGACGACTACCATAAAATTCAGGGAGTGTAGGTCTCACATGCATGCTGGGCCCACCTTAATTATTGTCATCTTTGGTGCCAAAATGGCCTCCATTAAATCCAGGGAATGCAGGTACCAACGTGCATGCCTTGCCCACTCCACACCTCTCCTGGAGCCAAATGGCCACCAACGAATTCAAGAGTGTCCACTTCTCCCACCTGGTATGCTACTGAATAGCAACGGTACAGGGAGGAGGAGACTGCCCTGTTTCTCAATGGGCATCTCCTTCTCTCTGGCTGTAGCGTGGAGAACGTCACAGCCAGGGGAAAGGTGAGATTTTTTTTCCCCTGGCTGTGACGCTCTCTGCTGAAATTGGACTGCACTACAGCCAGAGAGAAGGAGATGCCCATTCAGAAACAGAGCAGTCTCCTCCTCTCTGTACCAATGTTATTCATTAGCATATCAGGAGGGAAAAGTGAACGGGGCAACAGCGGGGGAACGTAGTGGCGCCCAGAAAAATTAGTAAGCAATCTTACATCCATGGACTATGCCATACATAACCTGCTACTTATTTCATAATGTCTGGATCCATGAAAGGTCCTTTTTAAGAATCCTCAAGAAAGGATACTAAGTAAAATGTTAGCAAATTGTTCTGGTAATACAAGTGCATGTGTTTATTAACATTTGACAGAAATTGTTAAAACATTTTTGATACATCAGAAGTTTACACTGGTATGGGACGAAATACTGAGACTCCACTTAATCACTGGTACTAAAGGGCAGAAGTACTTGTGTCTCCAAAATACCAAGGATATTGTAATTTCCAAGAAAAACAAAACCCCTTTTACTGAAATAATGCTTAAAAAAAACAACCTTCTTCTCTACAAATCACACATAATTGTGCAGCCAAAAAATTATGATAAAAGTCTGGGAGAGCCACACACCCTTTATCCCAGGGTAAATACAGTCTCCATTTTAATACGTACTCTTTTTCCATTCCAAAAAAAAATCCTTCATACCAGCTATTGTTTTAAAAATGACCCTATCCAACAACACCAGTGCACTCTATAGAATAAATAATACCTGTGGTAGTATTATCATCTTAATTAGTGTAAGTCTCATTGCCATAGATATGTGAATATTGGCCCAAATTTTGCATTTATCTGTCAGTTTCTGTAATAGAGGCAGAACCATCAATTCTATATATCTTTCAAGTTTATTAGTGAGTATAACCCCCACATAGCTAAACAAATCCACCAACTGAAAACTACTTTCCACTAGAGATGGCCTTGCGGTTAGCCCGGCGGTCGTTTCATGACGAACTTTACGCGTTTGCGATTCGCCGAACATGTGAACATATGCCGATGTCCGCCGGCCCCATATTTTTTTGCATTGCGCCGAACTTTGACCCATGACACATCCATCAGGTGAGACAGGACAACCAATTGAGACGTTTCAGCACATGGACACATCCCCACCCTATAACAGAACATTTTGTGTTTTGTCAGTGTAGGGAGAGGTTGCTTTGTGGAGCAGGGACAGGCTGTTAGGGACACCAAATGCTAGCTAATAGGGCCACAAAAGTCCTTTTAAGGACTGGTATAGGTGTGCTATCGATAAGTATGATATACTGAGGGGTGTGATATACATATAATATACTTTCTAACATAGAAAGTATATTATAGTGCATTTGTATTGTGCAGCAGTTATGTGCGGTTCTGCTGCGATACTGCAGCTATATAGAGGGACAAGCGCAATTGGAACAACTATTTGCAAAGGGTGTGATATACCTGTTGCCCAAAAAAAAACTGATTGAGGGTTGTGATATACCTGCTTCTACAAAATACTGATTGATGGCTGTGATATACCTGTTGTCCCAAACAAACAGGATGGTGTTTTATAACCGTTGTGGCAAAAAAAAAAAATTGAGATGTGTGATATACCTGTTTCCACAAAATACTGATTGAGGGCTGCGAAATACCTGCTTCCAAAAAATACTGATTAAGTGGTTCGATATACCTGTTTCCACCAAATATTGATTGAGGCCTGCGAGATACCTGCTTCCACAAAATACTGATTAAGTGGTTTGATATACCTGCTTTATAAAATACTGATTGAGGGCTGCAATATACCTGCTTCCACAAAATACTGATTAAGGGGTTTGATATGCCTGCTTCCACCAAATATTAATTGAGACCTACGATATACCTGCTTCCACAAAATATTGATTAAGGGGTTTGATATGCCTGTTTCTACCAAATATTGATTGAGAGCTGGGATATACCTGCTTCCACAAAATACTAAATAAGGGGATTGATATACCTGCTTCCACCAAATACTGATTGAGGCATGCGATATACCTGCTTCCAGAAATGATTGATTAAGGGGATTGATATACCTGCTTCCACAAAATATTGATTGAGGCCTACAAGATACCTGCTTGCACAAAATACTGATTAAGGGGTTTGATTTACCCGTTTCCACCAAATATTGATTGAGGGCTACGATATACCTGCTTCTACAAAATACTCATTAAGGGGATTGATATACCTGCTTCCACCAAATATTGATTGAGGCCTACAAGATACCTGCTTCCACAAAATACTGATTAAGGGGTTTGATATACCTGCTTCCACAAAATACTTATTAAGGGGTTTGATATGCCTGCTTCCACAAAATACTGATTAAGGGGTTCAATATACCTGTTTCCACCAAATATTGATTGAGGCCTGTGATATGCCTGCTTCCACAAAATACTGATTAAGTGATTTGATATACCTGCTTCCACAAAATATTGATTGAGGGCTGTGATATACCTGCTTCCACAAAATACTGATTAGGGGTTTCCACAGGAGCGCGCGTTCACAGGAACTGCAGGTAAACGAGCTGATCTACAGCATGCCAGCGGCGATCATTTGCTGGCAGGCTGTAGATCCGATTTTTTTAACCCCTGAAAGGTATATTAGACGCTGTTTTGTTAACAGCATCTAATATACCTGCTACCACCAGAGGACACAGGCAGCTCTGTAAAGTAGCACCAAACACCACTACACTACACCCCCTTGTCACTTATTAACCCCTTATTAACCCCTGATCACCCCATATTAGACTCCCTGATCACCCCCCTGTCATTGATCACCCCCCTGTCAGGCTCCATCCAGACGTCCGTATGTGTTTTGCGGATCCAAGGATCCGCAAAACACATACGGACGTCTGAATGGAGCCTTACAGGGGGGTGATCAATGACAGGGGGGTGATCACCCCATATAGACTCCCTTATCACCCTCCTGTCATTGATCACCCCCCTGTAAGGCTCCATCCAGACGTCCGTATGTGTTTTGCGGATCCAAGGATCCGCGGATACGCAAAACACATACGGACGTCTGAATGGTGCCTTAGAGGGGGGTTATCACCCTATATAGACTCCCTGATCATCCCCCTGTCATTGATCACCCCCCTGTAAGGCTCCATTCAGACGTCCGTATGTGTTTTGCGGATCCGCGGATCCACGGATCCGCAAAACACATTCGGACGTCTGAATGGAGCCTTACAGGGGGGTGATCAATGACAGGGGGGTGATCACCCCATATAGACTCCCTGATCACCCCCCTGTCATTGATCACCCCCCTGTAAGGCTCCATTCAGACGTCCGTATGTGTTTTATGGATCCGCGGATCCATGGATCCACGGATACGCAAAACACATACGGACGTCTGAATGGAGCCTTACAGGGGGGTGATCACCCCATATAGACTCCCTGATCACCCCCTGTCATTGATCACCTCCCTGTCATTGATCACCCCCCTGTAAGGCTCCATTCAGACGCCAGTATGTGTTTTGCGGATCTGCGGATCCACGGATCCGCAAAACACAGACACCGCGGATCCGCAAAACACGGACACCGGCAATGTGCTTTCCGCATTTTGCGGATCTGCACATTGTCAGAACTATATAGAAAATGCCTTTTCTTGTCCGCAATTGCGGACAAGAATAGGACATGTTCTATAGGCTCTACAAAAAACGCAGTGTTCGCCCCACCGCATTGACAGAAATATATTTTTTTTCTGATCACTACAAAAACACAGTAAAATCGCTGCGGCGCTATAAAAAGATCACTTTTGAGGGGCATGGCGAGTTCATAGAAGATTTATTTATTTTTTGTCACAAGTTAGCGGAAATTGATTTTTTTTTATTGTTTTTTTGTTTTTTCTTACAAAATCTCATATTCCACTAACTTGTGACAAAAAATAAAATCTCATATGAACTCACCATACCCCTCACGGAATCCAAATGCGTAAAATTATTTAGACATTTATATTCCAGACTTCTTCTCACGCTTTAGGGCCCCTAAAATGCCAGGGCAGTATAAATTCCCTACATGTGACCCCATTTTGGAAAGAAGACACCCCAAGGAATTTCGTGAGGAGCATGGCGAGTTCATGTAAAATTGTATTTTTTGTCACAAGTTTGTGGAATATGAGACTTTGTAAGAAAAAAAAAAAATCATCATTTTCTGCTAACTTGTGCCAAAAAAAAAATAATCTAGGAACTCGCCATTCCCCTCACGGAATACCTTGGGGTGTCTTCTTTCCAAAATGGGGTCACTTGTGGGGTATTTATACTGCCCTGGCATTTTAGGGGACCTAAAGTGTGAGAAGTAATTTGGAATCCAAATGCGTAAAAAATGCCCTGTGAAATCCTAAAGGTGCTCTTTAGAATTTGGGCCCCTTTGCGCACCTAGGCTGCAAAAAAGTGTCACACATGTGGTATTGCCGTACTCAGGAGAAGTTGGGCAATGTGTTTTGAGGTGTCTTTTTACATATACCCATGCTGGGTGAGAGAAATATCTTTCTAAAATGACAACTTTGTATAAAAAAATGGGAAAAGTTGACTTTTAGAGAGATATTTCTCTCACCCAGCATGGGTATATGTAAAAAATACACCCCAAAAAACATTGCCCTACTTTTCCTGCATACGGCGATACCACATGTATGACACTTTTTTGCAGCCTAGGTGCCCAAAGGGGCCCAAATTCTAAAGAGCACCTTTAGGATTTCACAGGGCATTTTTTAGACATTTGGATTCCAGACTTCTTCTCACGCTTTAGGTCCCCTAAAATGTCAGGGCAGTATAAATACCCCACAAGTGACCCCATTTTGGAAAGAAGACACCCCAAGGTATTTCGTGATGGGCATAGTGAGTTCATGGAAGTTTTATTTTTTGTCACAAGTTAGTGGAATATGAGACTTTGTAAGAAAAAAAATAAAAATAAAAAAAAATCATCATTTTCCGCTAACTTGTGACAAAAAATAAAAACTTCTATGAACTCACTATGCCCATCAGCGAATACCTTAGGGTGTCTACTTTCTGAAATGGGGTCATTTGTGGGGTGTTTTTACTGTCTGGGCATTGTAGAACCTCAGGAAACATAACAGGTGCTCAGAAAGTCAGAGCTGCTTCAAAATGCGGAAATTCACATTTTTGTACCATAGTTTGTAAACGCTATAACTTTTGCGAAAACCAAAATTTATATAGAAATGTAGTTTTATTTGAAAAATTTTACAACTGAAAGTGAAAAATGTCATTTTTTTGCAAAAATTTCGGTCAATTTCGATTAATAACAAAAAAAGTTAAAATGTCAGCAGCAATGAAATACCACCAAATGAAAGCTCTATTAGTGAGAAGAAAAGGAGGTAAAATTAATTTGGGTGGTAAGTTGTATGACCGAGCAATAAACCGTGAAAGTAGTGTAGTGCAGAATTGTAAAAAGTGGTCTGGTCATTAAAGAAGACCTTTCACTTGTAAAAAATATGTGAACTAAGTATGCTGCCATGTAGAGCGGCGCCCGGGGATCTCACTGCACTTACTATTATCCCCGGGCGCCGCTCCGTTCTCCCGTTATGCCCTCCGGTACCTTTGTTTCTTAAGTTATAGTAGGCGGGTCTTCCCTTGTCCTGTGGGCATCTCCTTCTCCTAGGCTGTAGCGCTGGCCAATCACAGCGCACAGCTCACAGCCTGGGAGGTTTTTTCTCCCAGGCTGTGAGCTGTGCACTGCGATTGGCCAGCGCTACAGCCTAGGAGAAGGAGACGCCCACAGGACAAGGGAAGACCCGCCTACTATAACTTAAGGAGCAAAGGTACTGGAGGGCATAACGGGAGAACGGAGCGGCGCCCGGGGATAATAGTAAGTGCAGCGAGATCCCCGGGCGCCGCTGTACATGGCAGCATACTTAGTTCACATAGTTTTTACAAGTGAAAGGTCCTCTTTAAGGGGGTTTAAGCCAGGGGAGCTGAGGTGGTTAAGGACCAGTTCAGGTCTGAAGTCACTTTGTGAGGCTTACATAATAGAAACCAATTATTGCAAAATGGAGATGAAATTTCTGAATTTCACTTTTTGGGCATATTTTCCATTTTAATCAAATTTTTTCCACTAACAAAGCAATGGTTAACAGCCAAACAAAACTCAATATTTATTGCCCTGATTCTTTAGTTTACAGAAACACCTCACATGTGGTCATAAACTGCTGTACAGGCACACGGCATTGCGCAGAAGGAAAGGAACGCCATATAGTTTTTGGAAGGCAGATTTCACTGGGATAATTTTAAGCTGCCATGTCACATTTGAAAACCCCCTGATGCACCTCTAGAGTAGAAACTCTAAAAAAAGACCCCATTTTGGAATCTATGGGATAAGGTGGCAGTTTTGTTGGTACTAATTTAGGGTACATATGATTTTTGGTTGCTCTATATTACACTTTTTGTGAGGCGGGGTAACAAAAAATAGCTGTTTTGGCACCGTTTAAATTTTTTGTTATTTACAATGTTCATCTGACAGGTTAGATCAGGTGGTATTTTTATAGAGCAGGGTGTTACCGATACGACAATACCAAATATGACAACTTTTTTTGTTTTTTTGTTTCAGTTTTACATAATAAAGCAGTTTTGCAAAAAAAATATTTTTTTTTGCGTCTCCATATTCTGAAAGCCATATTTTTATTTTATTTTTTTGGGGCGACTGTATTATGTAGGAGCTCATTTGTTTCGGTATGAGATGACGGTTTGATTTTAGGGTGCTTTTTTGACAGACTTTTTTTATTTTTTTATTACGGTGTTCACCTAAGGGGTTAGTTCATGTGATTTTTTATACAGCAGGTTCTTACGGACGCGGAAATACCTAATATTTATGCTTTTTTATTTATTTATGTTTTACACAATAACAGCATTTTTGAATAAAAAAAAAATCATGTTTCCATAGTCTGAGAGCCAAAGTTTTTTTTTATTTTTTGGGCGTTTGTCTTAGGTAGGGTCTTATTTTTGCGGGATGAGATGACGGTTTGATTGGTACTATTTTGGGGTGCATATAACTTTTTGATCGCTTGGTATTACACTTTTTGTGATGTAAGGTGACAAAAAATAGCTTTCATGGCACCGTTTTTATTTTAATTTTTTTATGGTATTCACCTGAGGGGTTAGGTCATGTGATATTATTATAGAGCAGGTCGGTATGGATGTGGAAATACCTAATATGTCTACTTTTTTATTTATGTAAGTTTTACACAATATCATTTTTTAAACAAAAAAAAATCATGTTTTAGTGTCTCCATAGTTTTAGAGACATAGTTTTTTTTCAGTTTTTGGGCGATTGTCTTAGGCGGGGTATCTTATTTGAGATGAAGGTTTGATTGGCACTATTTTGGGGTGTATATGACTTGTTATTATACATTTTGCTATGTAAGGTGACAAAAAATAGCTTTTTTGGCACCGTTTTTATTTTATCTTTTTTACGGTGTTAACCTGAGGGGTTAGGTCACGCAGTATTTTTATAGAGCAGGTTGTTATGGACGCGGCAATACCTAATATGTCTACTTTTTTTTATTTTTACATTTAACACAATAAAAGCATTTTTGAAACAAAAAAATCATGTTTTAGTGTCGCCATAGTCTGAGAGCCATCGTTTTTTTATTTTTTGGGCGATTGTCTTAGGTAGAAGCTCATTTTTTTCAGGATGAGGTGACGGTTAGATTGGTACTATTTTGGGGGGCATACGCCTGGTGTTGCACTTTTAGTGATGTAAGGTGACAAAAATTTTTTTTTTTTTAGCACAGCTTTTATTTTTATTTTGTCCACATGAGGGGTTAGGTCATGTGATATAGAGCCGGTCGATACAGACACAGCAATACCTTATACGTCTACTATTATTTTTTTCCCTATTTTTTTTTTCTTTTTTTTGGGAAAAGGACGTTTTTTGTTTTTGTTTTTACTTGAAACTTAAAAAAATAAATTGTAAAACTTTATTTTTAAACTTATTTTTTCACTTAATTTTTTTGTCCCACTCTGGGACTTCAACTTTTGGGGGTCTGATCCCCTTTACAATGCATTGGCTGTAAATGTATTACCAGTGTAATACACTTACAGCCTGCTTGCCTCTGAGATCCAGGGGGCTGCCTTCCCTGCCATCAGGTCCCCGTCACATCCACGTGGGGACCCAATGGCTGCTCCCTCCCCATACATTGCACGTACCGCGGTCCATCAAAGATTAATGTGCCGGCATCGTTGTTTTCACCGATGCCGGCGCATACAGCAGGGGATATCAGTCACTGCCGGACCCCTGCCGCTGATCGGGCGGGTGCAGCTCCTGGTCCTGACCGATCAGCCAGCCATAATTGTACGGCGCTGGGCGGCAAGTCACGTCCGGCTGCGCCATAATTTTACGGCGCTGGTCGAGAAGAGGTTAATAAAGATTATAATAAATGAATAAAAGGGCAGAAGTACTTTGCTGAATGTTGTTCTCATTTGGCTCCTATCAGTATTTTTTAGCTCTGCGCACAGAGCTGTGTACATCTTTGGACTATGTAGTGAAACAGCTTCTTGGTTCTAGAGGTCATTGATTCTCTTAGCACCCAGACTTCTAAGTAGCAAAACTTATGACGTGTGAACATGACATTTTTTAAACTGTCTTAGGCCTCATGCACACGACCGTATGTATTTTGCGGTCAGCAAAAAACGGATCTGCAAAAAATATGGATGACATCCGTGTGCTTTCCATATTTTGCGGAACGAAACAGCTGGCCCCTAATAGAACAGTACTATCCTTGTCCGTATTGCGGACAATAATAGGACATGTTCTATTTTTTGTGGAACGGAAATTTGGACATACGGGAACGGCATGCACACGGAGTAACTTCCGGGTTTTTTTGTGGACACGGACACGGAAAGAAAATAGGCTTTACACTGTTCAAAATTATTTTCTGCATTACATCTACCATCTATTCACAATATGGTATACAATTGTATTTCCTAATATTTAAATTTTCTTTGTAGTTCATTTTAATCCTCTTTTTTCAATAATCTGTAATCTATATCCATCTAGAAAATACCATATATAGCTGGGGTATGGCTTCTTAAATATGTTTTTTTATTATTATAATATGTCTTACATTTAAATAAAATTATGGAGAATACTTTATATTAGAATTATTATATTATATCTTACCAAAATCAGAGCTACAGGGCATTTAAGGTGTTTAGGCTACATAGAAACGTGAAATAATTAGACCGCAAATGTAACAGTTTAATGTTATGCTGTCCAACTTTTTATTTTATTTTCTATCTTTTTAAAGACCCAAATGTTGGTGGGCTAGAGCCTATAAAAACATGATGTAATACAATAAAACCTATAGAGTCCTCAGACATTTTGTGAGCTGTCCAAAACTTTCCTTGTGAACACCATCTCATAAGTGGGCTGCCCTTTAATGTGTAAAGGAAAATGATCACTTAGTAACAATTCATTTTATGACACAGTTGAGTGAAAATGCACTTGCAATGCATTAATGATAAAGTGATCAACACTGGATCAACACTGCATAAAAATAGAGAAATGGATGCAACTGTACCTTTTCTCAGCCGTACTATTTCACATAAGGTTATCCTTACTTAAAATAGCATGGTATCCCCTTTTTAAAAGCATCACCCCCTTTAAAGGGGTGGTTCATCTTTGAGGCCTTTCTGCCAGACCCCACCACATAGTTGGACTCATTTCATTTTAGTTTAGTTTAGTTCAGTTGTGTTACCCATTTTATTTTAGTTTATTGCTGACAATATAGCATTGCACTTAAATACAGTATGTTCCACATTTTGTCAATTCTTTGCCTCATATGATTGATTACATTTATTCACAATTTTAAAGAGTCCAAGCAATAAGGTAAATCCAGTAGCTATGAAGTTATATTTGTTAATAACTAGGTTCTCAGTACAGAAACAAATGAAGTTATCTCCCTCCCCCATTAGGTACCATGGATCCCTCCTTATCAAGTTCCAGTTATGGGTCTTCAACACAGTAAAAGCCAGAAATCCCTCAAAGGAAGGAAAACCGAGCAAAGGGGTGTCCCCATTACAGAGATCACCAAATCCACCATATTAGGTGGCCCCTATGTCAAGATTCCGCTCTTTTACAAGCTTTAAGGATGTGACGGGGAAGACCTAAGCCAGTTATCCATCCACAAACAGCTGTTTCGGGGTGTTGCCCCTCATCAGTGTGGAGTAGGATTCTGGTTTAACTGGGAGCAATGCTTTGGAGACTACTCAAACCAAACAATAGTTGATCTTAGGGAGACAAGCTACAGAAAACACTGTGGAGCCTCATTTAAGAGTCTCGACACAGCAATCCAAAGTGCAAAGCTCCCTGGGAAACAGTGATATGCAAAATAACCATGGAGCCCCAGTTATGGGTCTTCAACACAGTGAAAGCCAGATATCCCTCAAAGGAAGGAAAACCAAGCAGAGGGGTGTCCCCATTACAGAGATCACCAGATCCACCATATTAAGTGCCCCCTATGTCAAGATCCCACTCTTTTACAAGCTTTAAGGATGTGACGGGGAAGACCTAAGCCAGTTATCCATCCACAAACAGCTGTTTCGGGGTGTTGCCCCTCATCAGTGTGGAGCAGGATTCTGGCTAACCGGGAGCAATGCCTTGGAGACTACTCAAACAAAACAATTGCTGATCTTAGGGAGACCAGCTACAGAAAACACTGTGGAACCTCATTTAAGAGTCTCGACACAGCAATCCAAAGTACAAAGCTCCCTTGAATAGTCTCGAAGGCATTGCTCCCGGTTAGCCAGAATCCTACTCCACACTGATGAGGGGCAACACCCCGAAACAGCTGTCTGTGGATGGATAACTGGCTTAGGTCTTCCCCGTCACATCCTTAAAGCTTGTAAAAGTGCGGGATCTTGACATAGGGGCCACTTAATATGGTGATCTCTGTAATGGGGACACCCCTTTGCTCGGTTTTCCTTCCTTTGAGGGATATCTGGCTTTTGCTGTGTTGAAGACCCATAACTGGGGCTCCACGGTTATTTTGCATATCACTGTTTCCCAGGGAGCTTTGCACTTTGGATTGCTGTGTCGAGACTCTTAAATGAGGCTCCACCGTGCTTTCTGGAGCTGGTCTCCCTAAGATCAGCTATTGTTTTGTTCCTTTCCAAGTTATTAGGGATGCTAAGCAAAGGATACAGATGTCTAATGGTCAATGGTAAAAGATCAAATAATAAATGAAAATTATTTTTTTTAAAAAGTTGTTGGGGATGGGAAATGCCAACCCTCTTCTCATCGTTATACACAGTAACCTTCTTTCAAAGAAACCAGACTACTTATAAGGTCATAAAACATAGTTCAATGGATCCTTTCAGCTGGAATCTAAAATCTTGGTATAAATAAGACTGGAGCCAGCTCATATGTAATAGGGCTTAAAATATGGAGCCACCGGCAATCTGACAACATAGAAACAGCATTTCATATCATTATTCACATAGTCCGCATAGCTGGTATGCAAGGTTAAATTACTAATATTGAAGGAAACCCATTTGCTTCTATGACAGACAAGATAACAATATGAAGGAGAATGTGAGGAATTTAGCCAGTGTCACCAAAACATAATCCCTGAAAACGAGTGAACAGATATTCTTACAAATTTTTCTAAGAAAAATGTTCTGCATGTAGATTAATATGCTTTCCATTTCTGTGATATCTTACAGAAATAGCAATATAAAACACATTGCATTAATACGGCCAGTATCCAGAATACCTCATCAGTTATTTACTTATGGAGTGATGCCTCTGTGCATATATGTCACTGAACACACAATCATTAAGTATACTAATAGTTTAAAACCAATTGCCCTAAATGGGATTTCTGGGACTTTAATATCAGGATAAGGCATCAATATCCAACTCCTAACATCTCCACTTATCAGCTGTTGGAAGAGAACAAGCAACATGGCCTTTTCTTCAGCCTGTGACATCGTGTCCATTGGTCACACATCCTATGCAATGGTCATACATACTATGAGCAGCTCACTCCCATTCTAGTCAGTTGAGCTTCAATGCTATGTACAGCCACTATACAATATATGGTACTGTGTTTGGCCTACTATGAAGAGGTCAAAGCTCTGCAGCCCCTTCAAACAGCTGGTCTGCAGGGCTGCTGGGAATTGTACCCCCACCAATCAGATATTGATGACTTATTCTGAGGATAGGTCAATATGTAAGAAAATGTAAGTCCTGGAAATCCCTTGGCTTTTTCAAACTGCTGACAAATGATTTGTAGTTTGAAAAATTGTGACTAAGGATTGATATTTCATTCAGGAAGATTCTCACTGCATGTAGGTAAAAGCTTTCTTCTAGACAGACATGTCTTCAGAAATGCCTACCAATAGCTCATTTCTGCTTCATTCACCCTACCCAAATTATCATTACATTCACTCATAAAAAAATTATTTTGCCAACTGGCCAATTTAAAGAAGCCTTTAATAAAACACATACATCATCACAGGAATTTCTTTGTTAATTTGGAAGGGATGTTCAACAAAGGTGCAAAGGTGCTCATATTGAGCATTTGAGTCCCATATATTTTAAAGAAAGTTTCATTTAAAATATTTTAATGTGTCTATGAGTCAGTTTCAAATAAAACATATAATGCACTGAATATTAAAAGGAAAAAGGCCTATTAGTATCCTAAACGTCACTTGAGAATATACAGTATCTGTCAATTGTAGGATCCACACAATGGCCTATATTTTGATTGCTATGATTTCATGGGTCACAACACTGCTGAAGCCAGTCATTGGCTGCAGCACAGTATGTGGTCATGCCCATGCGGCACTGAAAGTAAACAAGGTGGGGACGGAAACATGGTCACAGTGGAGACAGCGCGGAGGACCAGGGCCCAGGGAGTAGGTAAGTATGAATCCTTCTCTTACTGAGACATGCTGCTGACATTATCTAAAGACTAATCACTTCCAGACAACCCCTTTAAATCAGTTGTGCACTTTGTCTTTACATTTCCACCATGCCACTAAATACTGTAAACTAAAGAAACAAATCATATTCTTACCTTCCCCCTTGCGATGCTAAGGACAGTGTTTGGGTGCAGCAGTCATGTATACATTTATGCCATCACTGCATCCTTTGCGTACAAACTTTAGGTGGAGGACTTGACATTCAGCGCAGAGAAGGGCAGGCGGGAACAGTTGAACATTTTTTTTCAGTTTACAGCAATTGGTGGCATGGGGGAAAATTTTAGGCAACTCGGACAACCCTTTTAACTTCTACAGTCACAAGTTCGACATGGCAAATGAAGTGAAAAACTATGGTGGATTTGTTTTTCCCTATTTTCCCCAAAAAAGTAATTGTCATCATTATAAGCATAATAAAAGCTAACCAATAAATTATATGTACCACAAAATACGACTGATAAAAACTACAGCCCACAAGAAAGAAAAGTAAGTCCTCATATGACAACATTAATGCAGAAGTAAAAAATCTGTTGAAGACAATTTTTTCTTGTGGGATGGGCTGTACCTTTTATTAGCACTATTTTGGGGTACATATATTTCATCCTGGTTTCTGAGGAAGAGTGATGTACTCTATAATTTCCTTGAGATTGTAAAGGTCAATGACATGTCTGTTATTAGCTATTACTGCCTATATAACACTTTAAAAGGAGGTAATTTCTACTGACAGTATAGTAGGTCAGGGTTGTATAGGCACAGAATAGCAGTATTATTGGTCTACATTTAGTGGTGTTAGTTAAGTGCTATATGACTGTATTATATCAACAATCAGCCTGAAACTGCATAGCTGAGGGCCTGTCTCAAAGATTTTCTAAGATAGGATGCCCCCAGTGAGGTGCTGGTGGATGGGTGATAGAGACAAAATGCAGTTACCTCTCTTTACTGAAATAACTGAGCAAAGTAGTTCTCTCTATAGTATTTAAACAGTCTCTTTGGCAATCAGATAACAGTAATGGCAAATTCCCATCAGAGCAATTTAGAGTCCAAAAGAAAGACTTGGAGAGCTGGTTTTACTGTCTCTCTAGGAATTAGCCCTTTCTTCTGTCTGGAGACATTTTCCTTGCTTAGGGCCATAGCGGTCTGTCCTGCAGTGTCTCATACATACTGTACATGCCGAGGTTCTCACCAGCACTTATCTGGTCTGGAGACCTTAATACTTAAGTCCTAAAGTTGCAGTTTTCCCTTTGGTAGCACAGCAGTATACTACTAGGTATACTGAACAGCAATTCCTCAGCAGACAGCACCTAAGCACTGTACTCAAAGCATGTAATCTTAAAGGGTAATACATGTCTCAAACATTGTTGGCATATCACTAGGATACGCCCAGGGGTGCACCACCAATGAGGCGAGGTGAGGCGATTGCCTCAGGCAGCACCAGCTAAGGGCAAGAGGGGGGCAGCGGAAGGGGGATTATCTATTTCTGCAGCATAGTATTGGAAAGCACAATGGGCACAGTATGTGGCACTGTATTACCCTGTATGTTTTGTAGCTCTGTATGTAATGTTTTCCAAGTATATCTTTAACAGTAGGGCCAGAGGAAAGGGGTTACGTACAGAAATTGTTATTGGGGGTTGGGGTGCCATTTCAGCCTTCGTCTCAGGCAGCAGAAAGGCTAGGTGCGCCCCTGGATACACCCTAATGTCAGATAGGCATGGATCCTAAATAGCTGAGTGAGCACACTTTGCTATTTTCAGAAGTCCCATAGTGAGAGCACCAACCGTGCATGACCGACTCTCCATTCACTGCTATGGAACTGCCGGAGAAAACGAAGTAACGCTTGGCAATTTTCGTAACTCCCTTAGTGGTGAACAGAGAGTGATCAGGCTTGCGCGGTGCCCTTTCCTTCAGTTTGGGAGGCCTGTTCTGGAGATAGGAGAGGGTCCTAGAGGTGGTATCTGCACTTATCTGACATTGGTGGCAAATGCTAGTGATATGCCACCAATGTCTGGGAAGAGCCAACCTCTTTAAGTGTGTTTATTTACCTCCTTGAATGAAAACAGGTATGAATGCTGCACTGCCTTATGTAAAACTAAAAGCCCAATTTAAAAACAGTATTTAAACATACAAGTTCGTAACTAGTCACAAGACAAATACTGTAAGTATCTTATAAATTTAGCAACTAGATTCCTCACCTGTTGGAATAGTAATAATCCACAAGCGAATTATACAGAGAGCTCACTCCCACAAACACTATTACAGTTCTTTGAGATATTCTGTTGATTTTTTTCCTGCAATACTTTTTTTTCCAGCAAAAACAATGATTTTTATACAAATAGGCCTATACAGATACTAATATTGCAGTATTATAAAAAATCTCTCAATTGTATATCAGACAAAGCATTACTAGTGTTGGGCTCGAGTCAGTGTATTTAAATCTAATTTAGCCTCTATTTATGAAAAGTTTCTGACGGTATTTGAATTCACAAACTTCTATATTACAGACAAGAATCTTAATCACTACACTATAAAGCTGCATGGTCAGTTACTTAAAAACAAATATGAGACTTCTGCTATATAGGAATACTTACTAGTAGTAAGTATTCCTACACAGCAGAAGTCTCATATATATATATATATTATTATTTTTTTCTTCTTTCAAGTACCTGGCCATGCAGTTCTATAGTGTAGTGGATAACATTCTTGGCTGTAATGTAGAAGGTTGTGAGTTTGAATCCCGCCAGAAACTTTTCAGAAATAGAGGCTTAATTAGATTTAAATACACTGGGTGTCCCCAAGCACTGACTCCATATATTGACATAGCTATATATGGAGTCAGAACAGGGACTCCTAAGCCGAACTAGAGTCCCGACACCCTACCCTCTTCAGAGCAGGGTGGATGCCTGGTTTAATGCTTGGGTTCTGCCATTGACTTCCATTGTGCTCGGCTGCTCTGTAGAGCACACGAGCATCAGGAAGTGTTCTACTCGAGCACCAGAGCACACAAGCACTTTGGTGCTCGACCAACACTCAACATTACTTTTCAGAAACAAAACACATACATAAATGTCAAATTCCATAGACTTCATAGAAGAAAACATTTATAATCCTATTTGTGATTTTTTTAAGTGTATTTCCAGTTATTCATTAGAAACATCTTATAAAATTTAAAAGAAATATAATAAAAGAGAGGCAAATGGCATTTTATCATTTTTTGGATCATTTTCTCCCAGGATGTGCCTTCCTTTGAAATTGATATAAACACTAGAGAAAATTTTCATTTGATAGCTTAAAATGTGCATATTGTATAAGCTGTCATGGAGATATTAACTCCTCAGTATTAGGGTCCATTCACACGTCCGTAGTGTATTGCGCAATACACCTGGCCGGCACCCCCATAGAACTGCCTATTCTTGTCCGTAATTGCGAACAAGAATAGGACATGTTCTATTTTTTTCGGGAGCCGCGGACCGGAAGATCGGGGCTGCCCCTGGAAATGCGGATGCGGACATCACACTGTGTGCTGTCCACAACTTTTCAGGCTCCATAGAGAATGAATAGGTCTGGATTCGTTCCGCAACGTTGAGGAACGGATCAGGAACCATTCTACGGATGTGTGACTGGACCCTAAGGGCTTGTTCACACGACCGTATGGCTTTTTCAGTGTTTTGCAGGCCTTTTTAACAAATCTGTACATTCCGTATGGTTCAATTTTTTTTGTGGACCCATTGACTTGAATGGAGCCACAGAACGTGATTTGCGGGCAATAATAGGACATGCTCTATCTTTGAACGGAAAAACAGAAACGGAATTTTGTTTATTTTGCGGAACCATTAAAATGAATGGTTCCGTATACGGACCGTATACGGACCTCAAAAACTGGCCCGTATATGGAATGCAAAAAACGTTTGTGTGAACGAGCCCTTAGGCCGCTTTCACAGTCAGGCTTGGTTTACACATCAGTGATTTAGTCAGTGATTTCCATCAATGATTACAAAACCAAGTGTGGGTCAAAAACACAGAACAGGAGCAAATCTTATTATACCATATCTGTGTAGCCTCAATTCCTGGTTTTAGCTCACAATCACTGATGGAAATCACTGGCCAAATTATTGAAGTGTGAACTAGGCCTTACAGTTCGCTTAGTGTTTGAGCTTAACCCAGGTGTGTGTCAAAAACACAGGACAGGTGCAAATTTTCCATTCTGCCTTGTTTCTGTATAGGCTCCACTTCTGACTTTGGCTCAATCACTGAAGCAAATCACTGATGAAACACTGACTGTGTAAAAGTGGCCTTAGGCCTCTTTCACATTTCTGTCCATTTGACATCCATGAAAAAAATCTGTTCATCTTTCATCCATGAAGTTGCCCTTGGAGGATCCATGTTTGCTCCATTTGTCAATTTTTTTTACTCTCTGTGTGTCATCCATAATCCACAGACACTGCTAGGCTGAAAATTAATTTCAAAAGCATTTTCTATCAGTGGTTAGTGAAAAACCATGGATGCCATCCTTGTTGTGTCTGTGATTTTCACGGACCGATAGACTTCAATGGGCCGTGTTTAGTCCGCATCACAGATCAAAGTAGTGCATATCTCCGTGATTTTTTTCACTGGCCCACTGTCATCCTGCCGGATCCGTACTTGCACACGTGTGCTGCCGGAAGAGGTGGCCAGACAAAAAACGCAGCGTGCTTCACATGCCAGAATAGCCTGCCGGACAAGTCTAATGCTAGTGTG
This sequence comes from Bufo bufo, assembly GCF_905171765.1. Classification (NCBI taxonomy): domain Eukaryota; kingdom Metazoa; phylum Chordata; class Amphibia; order Anura; family Bufonidae; genus Bufo; species Bufo bufo. The sequence continues at coordinate 395,642,820 of NC_053390.1, forward strand.
AAAGAAGCCTAAAACAGGCATAGAAAATGATGAATGACACAGGCATGCCGGCCAAACCTTCCCCGCCCAAAATTTTAGACCTGGCATGAGGGGTGAAAAGTCGCAGATCTAACCATCACCATCTGGGCCTGAAATATGTCAAATTTGGGTGTGTTTAAGATTAATAAATGACACCCCCCCCCCCCCCCCCCCCTTAGAGTGTACTTATCCAAGAAAGAATGGCTATAGTAAAAAACACATTGGGGAAAAAATCAGCTTTGCGACAATATTTTGGTATAAAATAGTTGCAAAGTTGGCACTAAAACTTGCAATATTTCGCTCCTCCCGCTAATTTTAAAAAGTGTCAAGAAAAGTGAGTGGGACAGGGACAGCAAGTTTCCAACCCATTTATAATTATTACAAACAGAATATTGCACAAATTGTAACACAAATCTTTGTCTGCTCAGTCATAGGGGGTAATGTATCAGAGGTGTACCTCAGTTTCTTTCTAAATAGAAACCATTTGCTAATTTTGGAGAAATTCCCATTTTGTGCTGAAAAGTGTGACTTTTTAAAGTTTTACACTGCTCTTGCCATTTTCGAATAGTGAGTGAGAGGTGTATGTGGCTTATGATGATTAGTAGCATTCCAGATTTATCACTACAATTTCGTTTAAAAAAAAAGTTGTAAAGTGACCTTAGTAGGGAAGTGGCCTAAAAAAAGTGTAAAGATGTGCCAAATTTAACAAGCAATGTAATACACTTGTCACAAAGTACACCAGCATGCGCTCAAGCAAAAATTATTATCACCATAGATTTTCTGTCGTTAGGATAGAAACGCACGCTTCTTAATAAATTTCTTTAATTTCACTTCTTCAAACTTCAATTTTAAACAGGTATATGGAATGCCAGTCTTAATAAATGCCCCCATAATGTTGATTGGCATGAAAGAACTGCAGCAGTACTAATGTCGGTTGTACCCCATAGCTTTTATACGTCAGTAAATTGCAGACATATGTTGTCCGTGATCTCCATCTCACATATCCATTGACTTTAAAGTGTACAGTCAGGTCCATAAATATTGGGACATCGACACAATTCTAACATTTTTGGCTCTATACACCACCACAATGGATTTGAAATGAAATGAACAAGATGTGCTTTAACTGCAGACTGTCAGCTTTAATTTGAGGGTATTTACATCCAAATAAGGTGAACGATGTAGGAATTACAACAGTTTGCATATGTGCCTCCCACTTGTTAAGGAACCAAAAGTAATGGGACAGAATAATAATCATAAATCAAACTTTCACTTTTTAATACTTGGTTGCAAATCTTTTGCAGTCAATTACAGCCTGAAGTCTGGAACGCATAGACATCACCAGAAGCTGGGTTTCATCCCTGGTGATGCTCTGCCAGGCCTCTACTGCAACTGCCTTCAGTTCCTGCTTGTTCTTGGGGCATTTTCCCTTCAGTTTTGTCTTCAGCAAGTGAAATGCATGCTCAATCAGATTCAGGTCAGGTGATTGACTTGGTCATTGCATAACATTCCACTTCTTTCCCTTAAAAAACTCTTTGGTTGCTTTTGCAGTATGCTTTGGGTCTGCACATCTGCACTGTGAAGCACCGTCCAATGAGTTCTAAAGCATTTGGCTGAATATGAGCAGATAATATTGCCCGAAACACTTCAGAATTCATCCTGCTGATTTTGTCAGCAGTCACATCATCAATTAATACAAGAGAACCAGTTATATTGGCAGCCATACATGCCCACGCCATGACACTACCACCACCATGCTTCACTGATGAGGTGGTATGCTTAGGATCATGAGCAGTTCCTTTCCTCCATACTCTTCTCTTCCCATCACTCTGGTACAAGTTGATCTTGGTCTCATCTGTCCATAGGATGTTGTTCCAGAACTGTGAAGGCTTTTTTAGATGTCGTTTGGCAAACTCTAATCTGGCCTTCCTGCTTTTGAGGCTCACTGGTTTATATCTTGTGGTGAACCCTCTGTATTCACTCTGGTGAAGTCTTCTCTTGATTGTTGACTTTGACACACATACACCTACCTCCTGGAAAGTGTTCTTGATCTGGCCAACTGTTGTGAAAGGTGTTTTCTTCACCAGGGAAAGAATTCTTCAGTCATCCACCATAGTTGTTTACTGTGGTCTTCCAGGTCTTTTGGTGTTGATGAGCTCACTGGTGCGTTCCTTCTTTTTAAGAATGTTCCAAATAGTTGTTTTGGCCACGCCTAATGCTTTTGCTATATCTCTGATGGGTTTGTTGTGTTTTTTCAGCCTAATGATGGCTTTCTTGACTGATAGTAACAACTCTTTAGATCTCATCTTGAGAGTTGACAGCAACAGATTCCAAATGCAAATAGCACACTGGAAATGAACTCTGGACCTTTTATCTGCTCATTGTAATTGGGATAATGAGGGAATAACACACACCTGGCCATGGAACAACTGAGAAACCAATTGTCCCATTACTTTTGGTTCCTTAATAAATGGGAGGCACATATGCAAACTGTTGTAATTCCTACACGGTTCACCTAATTTGTATGTAAATAACCTCAAATTAAAGCTGACAGTCTGCAGTTAAGGCACATCTTGTTCGTTTAATTTCAAATCCATTGTGGTGGTGTATAGAGCCAAAAATGTTAGAATTGTGTCCATGTCCCAATATTTATGGACCTGACTGTATATTTGCAGAACAGTGGTTTGTCATGGACCGTGGGTCCATGGTGATGGCACAGAAACATGTCCTATTTTTGTCTGTGATTACGGATCCCTCACCCACATTATAGTTTATGATTACATGAAAGCCACGGATATAACTTAGATACCATATATGCTTGGTCTGTGATTATCACGGACCACTGGTAGAAGATGCTCTGGAAATTAATTTTAAGCCTAGCAGTGTACAAGGAATACAGATGACAAGCAGAGAGCAAAAACAGACACACGGACCAAACATAGATTCTTCACGGATAACTTCATAGATGGACCTGTGGCAATGTTTATTATGGTGGACATGTGCCACATGTACAAGAAGTTAAATTTTTTGAAAGATCTTAAATCAAGTTATTTGTTGAAAAAAAAATGAGAAAAAAAGTTGCGGAACTATGATCTTCAGCTTAATATTTGAGTAGCTTGTGATAGCATTTGGTTCTTTGGTATATTAAAAGGAGCGTTACAGACCTTTGATTAATTTGGCCTATAATATAGGTTTTGTGTTAGTGACTTTGTGAACTAATCCTTACACCCAGGGGTTTAGCTATAGGCTCATGGGCCCTGGCGTAAGAGTTCAGCTTCGGCCCCATGTCCCCTAGTGCTTGGTGGTCAGGGGCAGGGAAGCACATAGCCTTCATGCTACCTAAGGAAAAACTAAAATGGCACCCCCCCATTCCCAATTCTTGACCTAACCCCTTCCCTCCACGAGGCACAAAGGTCTTTGGGCCCCCTGGGCCCGATAGCAACTGCTTCCTCTGCACCCCCTGTAGCTATGCCCCTGCTTACACCACGAAAGTAGGGCTGCCACTGCATTCAAAGTCTTGCAGTTTTTTGATATACTACAGCTTTATGATTACATGAAAGCCACGGATATAACTTGGATACCATATATGCTTGGTCTGTGATTATCACGGACCACTGGTAGAAGATGCTCTGGAAATTAATTTTAAGCCTAGCAGTGTACAAGGAATACAGATGACAAGCAGAGAGCAAAAACAGACACACGGACCAAACATAGATTCTTCACGGATAACTTCATAGATGGACCTGTGGCAATGTTTATTATGATGGACATGTGCCACATGTACAAGATGTTGAATTTTTTTGATAGATCTTAAATCAAGTTATTTGTTGAAAAAAAAATGTGAAAAAAGTTGCGGAACTATTATCTTCAGCTTAACATTTGAGTAGCTTGTGATAACATTTGGTTCTTTAGTATATCAAAAGGAGCATTACAGACCTTTGATTAATTTGACCTATAATATAGGTTTTGTGTTAGTGACCTTCTGAACTAATCCTTACACCCAGGGGTTTAGCTATAGGCTCATGGGCCCTGGCGCAAGAGTTCAGCTTGGGCCCCATGTCCCCTAGTGCTTGGTGGTCAGGGGCAGGGAAGCACATAGCCTTCATGCTACCTAAGGAAAAACTGAAATGGCACTCCCCAATGCCCAATTCTTGACCTAACCCCTTCCCTCCACGAGGCACAATGGTCTTTAGGCCCCCTGGGCCCGATAGCGACCGCTACCTCTGCACCCCCTGTAGCTATGCCCCTGCTTACACCACAAAAGTAGGGCTGCCACTGAATTCAAAGTCTTGCGGTTTTTGGATATACTACAGCTTTACAAGTTTAAGAGGGTGAAGTGGAGAATTATAGAGGCACTCCTCAATTATCATGCACATCTCAATTGACAAAAGTTATAAATTCTACAAGCCTTTCTTGTGTTGACTTGTGTTCTTAGTTTAATTTTGGGTGTAGGGGACAAATATATGTGTATTAATTATACAATATTTTTGGAACAGACATAGACAACTGGTGGTAAGGCTTGGCATAATCATGTTGTGACTAGTTAGGCTCCATTACAAAAAATGACAATTCCTAGATTTTAATTTTAAAATGCGGAAATATATAATGCATTGATGGAACTCAATATATAATGTACCAGAGCCTCATTAATATATAATAGACTAGTCAACTGACAACCATGGTGGAGTGCCTACATCTAGAACCATAGGCATCTCCAATTTTAACACTTCTCAATTTTCTTGCTTGGCAAAACCAAAGTGAAGGACAATTAGATGAGTAGTACCTCTGGGTCAGGGGTCATGAAGCCTTTGTTTCTTTTTCTCGGAGATTAATGGATCTCATGTTTTGGCTCGCTGATCTAACTGGACACATATAACTGTTTATAGAGAAGACTGGGACCACATAGTACAGTAGAGCTCTTATTCATGATGTCTGTTTATTCTGTTCTATTTCTATTCTGCTCTTTGTATACTGCAAAACTGTCTGCATATTAATGTACTGCAACTGGATAGATGACACATTACTTGACCAGTATAATACGTCTGAAAGGTTCTTCAAGTATGTTTTATAGAAGAAGAGAAAACATATTGCACTAGATGTTTCAGTCTCTCTCTATGTACAAGAGTCAATTTAAAAAGTCAGGGAAATGTGTCCACTGATAACATAGTATTAGGGTATGGCCACACCTGCTGGATTTACCAGTGCAGATTTTCCTGCAGATTTGCTGTGGATTTCTTGCTCTGGATTGCAATGGGAGAAATCCATGGTGGAGATCCACAGCATAAATTTAATATCTGCACCACAGGTCAATTAACTTTTTTTTCTTCCATTTAAAAAAATCTAATCTACAGTGCGTTGCAAAAGTATTCACCCCCCTTGACTTTTTTCGTGTTTTGGTGCCTCACAAGCTGGAATTAACATAGATTGTTTGAGGATTTGCATTAATTTACAGAACATGCCCACAACTTTGAAGATTTTTATTACATTTTGTTGTGAAGCAAACAAAAAATAGTACAAAATAACAGAAAAAGTCAATGTGCATAACTATTCACCCCCCCAAAGTCAAGTTACCTTTTGCGGCAATCACAGCTCCAAGTCGATTTGGATAAGTCTCTATGAGCTTGCCACTGGGATTTTTGCCCATTCCTCCTTGCAAAACTGCTCCAGCTCCTTCAAGTTGGATGGTTTGCGCTTGTGATCAGCAATCTTTAAGTCTGACCACAGATTTTCTATTGGATTGAGATCTGGGCTTTGGTTAGGCCATTCCAACACATTTGCATGTTTCCCCTTAAAGCACTCAAGTGTTACTTTAGCAGTGTGTTGGGGTCATTGTCCTGCTGGAAGGTGAACCTCCATCCTAGCCTCAAATCACGCACAGTGGTACAGGTTTTGCTTAAAAATATCCCTGTATTTAGCACCATCCATCTTTCCCTCAACTCTGACCAGTTTTCCAGTCCCGGCTGCTGAAAAACATCCCCACAGCATGATGCTGCCACCACCATGTTTCACTGTGGGGATGGTGTTCCTTGGGTGATGTGATGTATTGGGTTTGCACCAGACATAGCGTTTTCTTTGATGGCCGAAAAGTTAAATTTTAGTCTCATCAGACCTTCCTCAATACATTTTGGGAGTCTCCCACATGCCTTTTCGCAAACTCACAACGTGCCTTTTTGTTTTTAGCTGAAAGTAATAGCTTTCCTCTGGCCACTCTGCCATAAAGCCCAACTCTACGGAGCGTACGGCTTATTGTCGTCCTATGTACAGATAGTCCAGTCTCTGCTGTGGAACTCTGCAGCTCCTCCAGGGTTACCTTAGGTCTCTGTGCTGCCTCTCTGATTAATGCCCTCTTTGCTCAGTCAGTGAATTTTGGTAGGCGGCCATCTCCTGACAGGTTTGCTGTTGTGCCATGTTCTTTCCATTTAGTTATGATAGATTTGATGGTGCTCCTGGGGAGCATCAAAGATTTGGATATTTTTTTATAACCTAACCCTGTCCCTTACTTGTTTGGAGAGTTCCTTGGTCTTCATGGCAGTGTTTGGTTAGTGATGCCTCTTTCTTAGGTGTTGCAGCCTCTGGGGCCTTTCAAAAAAGGTGTGTATATGTAATGACAGATCATCTGACACTTACATTGCACACAGGTGGACATCATTTCACTAATTATGTGACTTCTGAAGTAAGAGCTTTTTATGGGCTTCCTTACAAAGGGGGGGTGAATACATACGTACATGCCAATTTTCTGTTTTCTATTTCTGAACAATAGTTTTATTTGTATATTTTTCTCATTTCACTTCACCAACTTAGACTATTGTGTTCTGATCCATCACATAAAATTTAGATCAACAAAACATTGAACTTAAGGCTGTAATGTAACAAAACACAAAAAAAGTCAAGGGGGTGAATACTTTTGCAAGGCACTGTATGTTGCTGATGCCGTAAAACATTGCTGATTTGCCTCACACAAATTAAGAGTGGCGAATCCGCAGAATATACTTTTCCTGTGACTATACCTTTAGACTTAATCACTCATGATGACAAAACATGGTCCTTTACCATTTTAGATTATTATTTGTTCCTTAGGTCACAGTTTCCAAACCAGTGATTTGAGAGCATCTTAGGCCCTCTGTATATGGATCCTTAACAGTTAGCACATGTCCTTTACATAGTTAAAACCATATCGGTGGCAGACAATGTAAGATCCATATGACTTGTGGTGTGGGAAAAGTGAAACTATTTTATTGGCCACTTTTTACAACCATTTCAGTTGTCAGCTTCTAGGCTGGACAACCATAAAAATGTGGCAATATTAAATTAAACTTTCTTAATAGCTGATGTACATACAAATATATTTTACAATGTATCCTCCCTATAAACATCAAAACAAATGTACATATAGTGTAACTCGCCACCCATGAATATAGTACCCATAGAAATCTCTGGCCCCATACTTCCACACGTCTTCAATTTCATACACATACCGTACATCCATAAGAAAAAAATTCTATATTTAAATGCATGCCTTACTACAGAATTACTCTCACAGATACCTGAATGGCAAATCTGTATAATTTAGCAAATTTGATTGGTCTTGGCATACTTGTTGACCAACCTATGTGGCAGCCGTGATAACTGGTTAAACTTTCCAAAAACAGACATAACTTAAAGGGGTTGTCCAAGTGCTTAAAACTGATGACCTACCTCATGATAGGTCTTCAGTATATGATCGGTGGGGGTCAGACTCCCGACACCCCTGCCTATTATTAGCTGTTCGAAGAGGCCGTGGAGCTTCGATAAGCATCATGGTCACTTCCTACGAAAGTGACATCACATTCAGTGGTCACGTGGCCTAGAAGCAGCTCAGTCCCATTCAGGTGAATGGGGCTGAGGTGCAATACCAATCACAGCCACTATCAAATTGACAGTGATGTGCTTGGTAAGCTACAAGGAAGCCGTGGCCTCCTAAAGCAGCTAATCGGATGTCGGACCCCCATCAATCTCATATTGGTAGCCTATCTTGACCATAGGCCATCAATGTCAGAATCTAGAAAAAAAACTTTAAGCTAGGCTTTGTTCATATCTTTTCCAGGCATGTTGCTTTTTCTTCCTTCATAGGAACCAAAGAATGGAATGTAATCCAAAGACGGATACATGGCGTGATGGTGCCTGATGACCCCACTGACTATAATTTCGGTCATGGGACAAAATCATGACGCATGCTGTGCAATTTCCGATGGAGACCACTAAAGGGACCCCAAATGCAGGTGTGAATTAAGCTTAATGCTATATAGACAATAATCCACCAGCCTAGCTATGTTTTTCATTAGGGGGGATATTGTTTAATTTCTTTCCTATGGCTTTTACTGTCCCTTACATTACATATAAAGCAAATATCTCAGTAGTAACTAGCACAAGATGCAGCGATGATCAGCCCTGACAACACATGGAGCTTGCCGTCAGTTACGCACATGTATCCACAGATAAGAAACTTCCAGTCATAGGGGTGCTCACAATAATAACCTGTCACAGCATGTGTTATTTCCACGACGCATAACATACACAAATAAAACTCTGGCTTTTTTTAGTTTTTTCTTTTCTGCACTGGAACAGGTCCAAGTGCTTTAAATTGGATAGTTGGGAGATATGTGTCCCTTCTGTTGATGCAGAAGAATGTCAGCTATATGATTGTTCAATGGTAAGAGACTGGAATGCACTGTATGTCCCTCATCTCTGGAGAAGGAAAGTGCAGTCAGTGTGAAGGATACCTATTCAACAAGTGACATATGCTATTTACTGATGTATTTGGGAGATAAGCTGAAATAATAGTGGGGCTGGTGACTGAGTATATATGGTCACAGTCCTATGAAAAGCCAGTGAGGGTCAGCTGCAGTCACTTCTACGCTGAGATTCCTTGCTATGTCTAGCTCTGACGTCCTGGGCTCATGTATCAATACTGTTGCATGCATGTTCCTTTTTGTTATGTCGAGTGACACTTGGTAAATTGGAAGCACCGCAAACCACTTTTAGACAATGGAAGACAATACGTCAAGTCTAGGCTTTCATACTGGTGGCGTGGATCTCGTAGCTGCACTGCTTTTGTGCACGTGATAGAGTAATATACAAATCTGTGCGTGCTCACTAATCCTGAGCTGCTAGTACATCGTTAGACAACCATCAGACATACCACACGTTGCATACTGGAATCAGAACACTTCATGACATGGCGAGAAAAGGATCGTGTGAAATGTTACTTTGCCTGGAGCGGATTGAATTAGCATTTGAGACAATTTCAATACTGAGGGTTAGATCATATGATGGCATTTGCCCTTTATATATCACTGGAAGGGACTAAGCAGTAAGTGAATGTTATGTGCGAAAGGCTGCAATCCCTGAATGTTTGACTCTCAAATATATGTATGTCATTTAGTTGACATGGTAAGAGGGGTGACGTCTTGATATTTCTCACTGACATTTACAATGCCCAGCAGGGATGACAAATATATATGTGGGGTGAGAGCAGAGGTTCTAGGTAACATATAGCAAAACTGCGTCAGTGTGACTGGATAACTTTTCATTTTGAAATATAGGAATTTACATGTTTTCATACAATTCATTCTTGTCGAATGCAGATGTAGCAGAGCTGAGTTTCTTATTGCATTCTGTTTTTGTGCACTGAATTGTCTAACGTTTACCTGCAGTCTTATAGAAGAAACAGATTATACATCCCAAAACACGATGACTAACTCGACGCTGCTTCACCTATAAATGACATCACATTGCATGCATGTGCTACTCATAAGACCTATGTATGACAATATACCGCAGCAAAGCTGAATTAGTCATAGGACTCTGGGACACTGTGATCATGGATACCTGAGGTCCTATGTAAAACCCCAGATGGCACATTGAATTGTATCCCACGACCAACTCTGTTCCTCTATGTCTGGCAAATCAAACACTGCCACATCTGTATACCTCTTCCACGAGATAAAAACAGAAAAGGAAACATTTGATGACTCCATCAAAGATTGAATGACCATAAGCAAATTTTCATGGGTACCAAACAAAAAGTATACATGTATACAAGTAAGTCACATAAGACAATCCATATCATAGTCCTTACTTGGCATGGAGCATACAGCAATAAAGAGGTGATCAGGAAGATAACTGTGGTCATCTTGATTCTTGCATGTGGTCCACCTGGTGATGCCATGCTGACCTATGTTGCATCTTGTTCCAAATGCCCCCAAGTATAAACTCCAAGTCCTGTAGCTGAAATGGGCAGTCAGGTAAACACCACAAGTTTCGCCTGTAGTTATAGCTCAGCACAGGTAGACAGCACTACAGCGCACGGCCACACATTATTCCCTACTAGCTGCGTCTCTCTTCCCGGCTGCTGACAGACTGTTCATTCCTTGCAAAGGGAATGAGGGAGGAGCATTTATTACAACACACACTCTCTCACATACACTTGCACAAGAATATATTAAAGCCACAGAACACCAGGCTACATAAAGCTATAGTCTATTCACTTTACCCTGAATTCTTGTTTGTGAACATAAGGCAAGTGAATACAGTGAATAATACATATTGTAATATAATGTACTTCACTAAACTGTCACTATGCCTTGTGTGCTTAAGGCTCATTCACACTAGCATCATCCTTTATAGTTTATATAACGTTGGTTACGAAATAGGAAATTATTTGTCAGATCTTCGTCAAATCATAGATTAAATGTTGACAGATTACAGTATACATTAACCTCTCAAAACATGTGTGTAATAGAACTATCCACACAAGTCATGAATTGTATCAGGCTCGGACTGACCCACACGGGTTACAGGTGAATCCCCCGGTGGGTCCCTGAGCAAGATGGGTGCCTATTACCCTACAAGTAGCACAGTAGGTTTACTGCAATACACATACTGTAGATAGGCAGTGTATATCACTTCAACCAGCCTATGTTTATATAAAAACTGGGTAGATTGTTTAAGAGACTGCCCAGTTTATTACTATAGATGCAATAGGTGGCATAGAGGACATAAGTACAGACTAGGCAGGACAGCTAGTATCCTCTTTTCCCAGGGATCCACCTTTTCAAAGTTTCTGCAGGGACCCCCATAATAAATCATCTTGTAGCGTCTTGCTGCTGTCTGCTGCATGGGCAGGTAACATTTGAATACATTTTACTGGTGGTCCCTAGGCACTCCAGTCTGACACTGAATTGTAAAGTTGCAAGAAAAAGCAGGTGAATCCGTGGGCATTGCCTGAATTTCTGCATTGATTATTAATGCACAAATACAATCTAACGAATCAAATCACACACAAACAGCTGTACTGTTTTTTATTGAGCACTGTGAGTACAGAGGAGAAAAAACAAGGAGAAAAAGCAAGTGGACCTCTGTGTCAGTGACTAATCTAAGAGCTAATTGGATAAAGGAGTCTCACATATGCTTTGCACAATAAATGAAGGCACACAAAGCTTGGTTACTGACAAATCTTTAAAACTGTCAGCACAGTAGGCAGGAATAAACAGACAGTGAGCCCTAACTGGAAGCCAGCCCACTTTCCCTGCCTACTTGCAGTGCAAGCCTTAGGCAGCAAGTCTGCAACTGTTCAACATTTCTTAGGTGCAGGACAGTCAAACAAAGTCATACAGGAATTGGTCAGAACTGGGTGGACAATGCAGTACCAAATCAGATGACAGAGGGTAGTCAGAATAGCCAAGCCGAAGTCAGAACCAGACAGGAAACACAGTATCAAATCACGAGACAGAGAGTGGTAAAAGGCAAGCTGAGGTCAATCCAGTAAGCAATCCACAGCACACAAAACAGATAGGGAGTGAAAACCTATCACTGGCATTGGTGTATGGCCAAGAAGGGGATTAAATAGAGCACCGAGTCTCAGGATCAGGACCTGATAGGTCATGACTCGACGCTCCATTAGTCAGAATACTAGCACACAGGAATAAAGCAGCTGAGAAATTAACCCACTGATAATCGCCTCCAGCACACGCCCGCTGTGGGGGGAAAAAGAGCATTGCTTCCTGTTGCATCACCAGGGGGTGTGGCTTTGTAGCTTGTCTTCCCAGCGTGGTCGCACCAAAGCTGGAGATCTCCTCGTTGGGCCCAGACATGTAAGTTTGTGATAACTGTTTAGAGTGAAGTTACCAAGCCTTGATGCAAACAACTTTCAGAATATGTGTTATATAAATGCATGAAGCTGAAAAAGACTAGAAAAGTGTCACTAAACACTTGGGTATACATCAATCCACAGTTAGACAAATCATATACAGCATTGTATCAACTCTCCCTATGAGTAGGCATCCTGTTAAGATTGCTCCAAGAACACAACGGCAATCCTGAAAGAGGTGAAAAGATGTACTGAAGACTCACCAAACTGCAAAAACCTCTGTTAATGTGTCCACTATTAGAAAAACATTGAACAAGAATGATAGTTTATCTTATGTCTACCCCAGACCACAATGCTTCTGGTAAAATGTTCTGTGGACAGTTGAGACAAAAGTGAAATTTTCTGCACAAATGTATAACATTATGTTTGGAGGAAAAAGAACACTGTACACAAGCACCAAAAGCTTGTTCTATCTGAGAAGCATGGTGCAGAGAACAAGATTATTTTGAGTCATCTTTGCTGCTTCAGGGCCTGGACATCTTGCAATTATTAAGGGGACAATGAATTTTTGGGTATACCAAAACATTTTACAGGAGAATGTAAGGCCAGCAAGATAATGACCCAAAGCACACCAAGTAAACCACTAAAGAATGGCAGAAAAAGAAGATTTCTGTTTTGGAATGGCCAAGAGCTGACCTTAGCCCTATTGAGATGCTGAGGCATAACCTGATATTGTGTCAATCTTATTTGCAGCTACAGAAAATATTTGTTGGAGGTGATTGATTAAATTAAAGGGTTCACTTACTTTTCCCCTTCAGTATGAATGTTTGGACATTTTATTTGTAATTTGTAAAGCAGAAATTCAGGTAATTCCAAAGTTTGTTTTTTGCAACAGTATCAATCACATCTGTATTTTTCCACATTAAACATAGGCTCGTGAAGATAAAACTGCAGTATTGTTATGGAAGCGGTTGTGGAGCCACTGTGTCAACTAACCAGTTTGAACTTGGGCCAAACATAGGGGCATTATCCTGTCTCCCTCATATTCACCCTATACAGGGATCTAAACTTTGCTGTAGGAAGCCACAGCAAAGTTCAGCTGACCCACAGGGGTCAGAGACACTGGTGTAAGGCACCAAAGGGATAGGCAAACATGTAATAAGTAACAGGCTGGTGTCAGAGCATGTTCATGTGAATTCCAAGAGACAGGTCCGAGGTCAGGGCTGGCAGAGCAGGATCAGATTCCGGTAGACACAGTTCAAGGCAGGCAGCAGAGCGTTTGAACCCAGTAGAACACTCACAGGTCGGTATACTGGCAGACAACGGGAATGAAAACCTAAGTACTAGCAGATTAGTGAACCAAATTGCTCTGGCAAGGAAATTAGGTCAGTGTTATAACAGAAGCTAACTTGCAATTAGGAGCAGCCATGCAGCTTCACACAAAGCAAGGAGAGGAGAGGAGTGGTAGTGAAGGCAAAAGTGGGAGTAGTAGTTATCATTGTGAGTGGGCAACAGTATAAATCCCATCTGCGATTTTCCATACAGATCATAGGTCTGTGGAGAGAAAATAGCATTATGCACGATTTAGATCCAGTTTTTGCACAAGAATCATCGATGTAAGTGAATGAGTTGAACAGCACATGGAGCCTATGTCCCTGACTTATCAAGACCAGCGTGTGCTACACTGATTTTGATATGGCCTGTCTGAAATCTACAGTATGGCGCTAGTTCCATAGATTTATGCCATTATTTCTGCCATCTTCTGGCATAAATAATGATGAATGTACCAGGGCCGATGGCCCTGCCCACACCCCACCTTCAACATGCCCCCTTTTCAGAAACTGGCATAATTAAAGGGTTTTTGCATGGCAAGACCACTTACTGTTATCTCACATATATATTCTTATTATAGCCAAATTTACCACCCTAACTCCTCCGAAAGTTTTTACACTACATAGACAGTAATATACCAAAACGTGCAGATTGTTCCCGATTGGTGTGCTATTACTTTGTGGAACGTTTCGCCGAATGGTTCACGAAATATCAGCGTTTTTGTGGTGAAATTGGTCCCATAGGATGAATGGCGGAATGTTAAAAACTAGAGTGGGAGCTGAAAAATCAGGACATGATTTCTAAACTGCCAACAATCCCTCATTTTCAAGCCCACCTACACAAATCTTATATCAAAACGTTCAAACATCCCTGCTGCCACTAAAAATGTCCACGGCTAAGCCGTAGTCCTGATAGTTTTCACAATATGACCATTCGTTTGCAACTCACGCCACCCATTGAAACTCCACTCTAGCCACCTCAAATTTGAAGGGCAATTTCTAAACTGCGAACCCAGCTACTCCACCCACTCCAGTTGTAGACTACTGGTGGAGGCAAGAACACTTCGCACAATTTCCCCAGAAATGGCATTTACAAAGTCACAAAATGCCAGTTACAAGAGGAAAAAAAAAATTCCCCTGTGTGTGTGTATTCTGTTTAAAAATCATCTATTTTTGCAATACAGAGATGAGCTTCAGATAGCTCCACTGAAAGAGCTCTTAGAGAACAAGCAGGCCCTGCTTTATAAGTAATCAATGCTGAATCCAAGTATTTCCAAAAGTGAAGAGTAAACTTGTTGGGGCTCCAGCACTCCAGATAACAAATGCTTTATTCAGACATCATTAAAAACACATTGGTATGTGCACCCAAAAACTGTTTCGAATCTTAAGTGGGTCTTATTCATAACATAGAAAAACATTGCCTATACCGGTTACAGGTATACAGGACTGTTTTACGCTGGTATATAGCTTATTTTAACTTGGTCATTCCAAAAGGTTGATGTTGCAACTGCGTCATGCATTTGTCATTTTTTAGATCTTGACAAAGATGTCACTTGATGAGGATTTTGGAGTGGATTCGGAACTGAAATCCTCATCAAAACCGTTCAAATGCACTAGAAAAAATGTGAAAAAAAATCATCCACAAAAAAAATTAGCATGTTAATTCTTCTTGGAATTCTACCTGGAAAAGACACAAATTAGCACCTTTGAATGGTGCTAATCCTCACATGGATCTGCTGGCATGTCCACTGTGCCTGTCTGTAGCAGATCTTCTTGCAATTACACAGGAAGGGACTACCTATCTGATAGTTCTCGAAAATGGTAAATGGGCCAGAATGTGCAGTAGACCACTCTCCTCTTCTTCTCCTGAAGGCTTCCGTAGTCTTCTCTTCCTTCCTTGCAGACTCCTGTAGTGCCTTCCCTCTGACCACTCACTCCATCAGAGACAAACCTATCACCTGTACAGCATACTCAAAGTGGGTCTTGCTTAATAACAAAGTGGGTGGGCTTAACTATAAACTGGTTGGGGTTTATCAGACTAAGGCTTCATTCCCACGTCTGTGGAACACGGTCCGTAAGATACCGGACTGGCATTCTGCTTAGTGCAGGAGCGCACGGCGTCATTGGTTGCTATGATGCCATGTGCTTTGTGCCGCAGTACAGTAATACACTGGTATGATCTATACGAGTGTATTACTGTACTGCGTCGGCACAAAGTGCACAGCGTCATACCAACCAATGGCGCAGTGCGCTCCTGCACTAAGCAGAATGCCAGTCCGGTATCTTACGGACCGTGTTCCACGGACGTGTGAATGAAGCCTAAAGATTGGGTCATTGTTTCACCCTGTATAGATTCTACCAGGGTTCAGCAATTGGAAATAGACACCCTCCAAATGTGACTGATGTGAATGTGTAAATGGTTAAAGTATGGTATGTGTTAGTGCTGTGTGATGGGCATTTGTGTGTCATGTGTGCTGTCTGTAAATGATGCATGTGCAGTGTAAGTCCTATATGTGTGTTGCTTGTGTGCAGTGTGTGAGTGATGTGTGAATGGTATATTTACATCATGTATCCTATATGCGAATGATGTGCCCTGTTTATGCTGAAAGACCTGGCAAGTGGCCTGTAAGCTTTCAAATGCCAGGGCTGAAATTTAGTCCCAGTCCAGCACTGCAAATACACAATGGATTTGCCATAGTCAAGTCCATGATGTGAACAAACCCTTACCCAAGCTCCTGATATTGATGACCTATCCTCCGGATATCTCAAAAATATCTGATTAGTAAGGGTCCAAAAAACCCCACCCCCACCGATCAGCTGTTACCTGCGGCCTCTGGCACTGGTTATGGGTTACTGTAACTAAGCTCCCACTAAAGTGATTAGTAGCTGAATGGCAGTAACCTGGCACAGCCATTACACTTGGAGTGATGCTTCCCTTTCCATTCAAACCGCTAGTTCCAGGGAAGGATGCTGCAGGAAATAGCTGATAGGTGGGGGTGCAGGGAGTTGGACCTTCACTGACTGGATTTTAATAACCTATTCCGAGGATAAGTCATGAATATTAAGCACCCCTTTAAGATTCCCAATCTTACTACCTCTGAAAAGGTTTCCCTTGTGTAGCTATTACGTATTACATTTTGACACAAATTTTGCAGAATGAATAAACATCCCACCCACTCATAACAATCTATCCAAGTAGACCTATTGCATCACATTAAATAACATTGTAGTGACATAAAACAGAACATATGAGAAAGGAAGGAATGAAATGTCACATTTTGAAAAACAGAACTGGTTATTTGGTCTTTAGATTTCATGGTTATTTCAGTGTCCCTCTACTGTTTTTATGTCTGAAAATGTAATCTTCAAGGTGAATACCTTGTTACATGATAGTTTGTATACTAAGTGCCAGGGGCGTTGCTAGGTTAAAACATTCAGGACCTGGGCCCCAGCTACATACAACTGTATTGCCGCCCTATTGACGCCAATACAATTAAATCTAATGCACTGGAAGAGCTGAAGGACCTGTGGTGACATCATAGGTCGACCAGCAAAACAGGCAGTGGTTGGGAAGGACCTGCGATGATGTCACCATCATGTGACCAATTCAGGAGAGGATGGCAGTAAAGAGGAGGACTTCTGGGGAAAGAAGCTGTGGTGAGGTCTGCTACATGAGGAGAGGTAAGTGAAGGGAGAGGCAGAGCAATGCTGGTAGTTGTGGTTATTTAACTGGGACTGTATGTTAGGGCTGAAGGGGAGGGAGGCTATTTACATGGAACTGTGTGTTGGAGGTAGCTGGGGAAGGGGTCATGTTATTTACATGGGACTGTATGATGGCGGCTGTAGGAGGGAGTGATGTTACTTATATTGGACTGAATGTTGGAGGGGGCTGGGGCACGGTGATCTTATTTACATGGGACTGTATGTTTGAAGGCGGCTGTAAGAGGGGATTATGTTAGTTACATGGGACTGTATGTTGGAGGCAGCTGTGGGAGGGAGTGATGTTATTTACATGGGACTGTATGTGGAAGGGGGCTGGGAGAGGAAGTGATGTTATTTACATGGGACTGTATGTTGATGGTGACTGTGGGAGGGAGTGATGTTATTTACATGGGACTGAATGGTACTGGGGTCTGAGAGAGGGAGTGATGTTATTTACATGGGACTGAATGTTGAGGGGGCAATGTTATTTACATGGGACTGTATGTTGAAGGTGGCTGGTGGGGGGGAATGATATTATTTACATGGGACTGAATGGTACTGGGGTCTGAGAGAGGGAGTGATGTTATTTACATGGGACTGAATGTTGAGGGGGCAATGTTATTTACATGGGACTGTATGTTGAAGGTGGCTGGTGGGGAGGAATGATGTTATTTACATGGGACTGAATGTTGAGGGGGTGATGTTTACATGGGATTGCATGTTGGAGGCGGCTGGGAGGAGGTGATGTTATTTACATGGGACTTTATCTTGGAGGGGGCTATAGATAGAGAGGGATGTTATTTACATGGGACGGTATTTTGGAGGGGCCTGGAGAGATGGTGTGATGGTATTTACATGGGACTCTATGGTGGAGGGTGGGAAATAGTGTTATTTACATAGGACTGTATGTTGGAGGGTCTGAAGGGAGAGGAGTGATGTTATTTACATAGGAATGTATTTTAGAGGGGGTAAGAGAGATGGTGTGATGTTATTTACATGGGACTGTATGGTGGAGGGAGGAATATAACTACAGGGGGCACTGCAAATCAAGGGGACATTATAGGCGCTCTTATTACTACTGGGAGCTCTATAGGAGGGACTTATAGATCCGCTTTATTTATACTAAGAGCACTATGCGGGGCCTTATTATTACTGAGGGGTCTGTAGAGAGCTTTATTACCACTGGGGGAAAAATAGGGGGCCTTATTTCTACTAGGGGCTCTGTAAGGGTATTGTTAATACTGGAGGGCTGTTCTACTAATGGAGACACTCTTGGGGAGCGTTATCACGGTTGGGGTACTGTAGGGGGCCGTATTACAAATGAGCACTCTAGAAGGGAATTACTATTGGTGGGACTATGAGGTACACTATTACTATGGGGGCACTCATATTTCTTCAGGATAACACAGTGGGGACTCCAGGCTGGGAGATGATGATAGAAATGTGAGGAAGCTAAGATGTCTGTGTGTCACACTCTGCAGAGACAAGGCGTGGCTGAAAGAAGTTGTCCAGACCAAATGGAGAAGATGTTGGCAGAGAAGATCTACATCGAAGGAGACATTACCTGGGAGGCCCTGGATGTGACAGGTATGTGCTGCAGTATAGCAAGTACATCAAAATGCGGTGTGTGGGGGGAGGGGGGTAGACTTAGAGAACTGGGTCAAATTAATTGGGGCTAGGGCTCCGGATCTTTTGAGACCCTTGCAGCACCCCTGTTAAGTACAAATTAACGGGGTGTTACCATCTTATAATGTCATGGAATATTTTTAGGTTATGTCATAAGGTCTGGCCTCCACAATACTGAAGACAAAAGGACTCTTGGCTATTCATTGTGCAGGGAGCTGCAACACTGCAACACAACTCCATAAGTAAATGAGGCTGTGTTGCAGTTTCCTGCACAGTAGGTGGCTGAGATTGTTATCGTCCAGGGAAATCCAGATCCCCTTAATGAATAACAAAATATTAACTGAGGTCAAATGAAAATTAGACATGTCTGGAAACTGTAGGAGGAAGTGAATTGCAAATGACTAATGTGGTTGAATATGTTCTCTCATCTCATTACATAATAATAAAGTTAGTAAATGACTTTTCCACACCAGACACTAGAATAGGGGTCCCATGCCCCCTGTTTCTACTACATTCATGGCTGTAGTGAGAGGGAGTTTAAAAGGAGTAGCAGTTGAGCATGTCTCCTGCTGTTCTCTTTCAAGATGTTCTCCAAGAATGATTTTAATTGGCTGTCAGCAGCCTGTCCTAATATGTTAGTAGGACTGGTTGCCACCACTTGCAGAGCTGCCTAGGAAGGTGAGTGGAGGGGACCTAAATGCACATTACACTGCTGTACAATAAATGGTAATGATGCAATCCTTCCTATGTTATGGCTGAGCAGCCTGACAGGAACACTCATCAATGTGTAGTATATGTAAATGTCAGAGAGTAATGTGTGGTGAAGCCTCGCCCCCTAGATAACTCTGTAAGTGGAGGCAACCAGTCCTGCTCACATTGTAGGACAGGTTACTAGCAACTATTTAAAATCATTCCTGGAACTATCTGAAACTTATGAATATGCCAATGGTGTTTTTTTTTTCTTTTATTGATATGGATATCCCTGCGGCTGCGTCCGCTACTTTTTGCTTTATATTTGTCTTAAAAAATAATAAAAACTATTGGATTTAAAATCATTCCTGGAGAACTCCTTTGATGGCTGTGAGGCTAACAGAAACAGTCAAGCACTGGACATCAAAGCCTCCATGAGTCCTATAGACCTCATATAAAATGACAGAGTGCATGCACACCCTGCACATCCAGTTTAACCAAGTATCCTACAGTACAGTGTTGATCCAGAGGAAGGCAAACTAACTCATCAAAAACAAGTTGTCCTCTTCTTCAGTGGTCAAAACAAAATGTTGCCAAATATTGTATTTAGAATAAATACCTGAATTAATAAACCATCTCCAGCAAAATAGTACACAATTAAAGGAAAACCCAATCGATATAATATTAACATATAGAGGTACCTCGATAAATAAGTTGTATTATGGTATCCCACAATAGAAATAATGTCTTCTTTTATAGTAAAGGCTGTTTGCATTACTAAAAGACTCGCACATAAGAGCAGCTGTGCCTGCACCTTCTCCTATTCACATGAAAGTGACTGAATTGGACTGAGCGCTAAATACAGTAATTGAAAGTTACAAAAAGATACAAACATGTCTGTATGCTGTTTAGTTGAACATTGCCTTTAAAGGGACACTGACAGGCCCTATAAACATATTTAGTTATTCCTATGCAGTCATAGATCTATTAAAGTGTATTCCAATGATATAAGAGTACCCCCTGTCCGCATTGTAAACCATGTAGAAACAACTTTATATTGATCTGTCAATCACATTTCTTTATGCCCAAGGGGCGTTTTTTCACATTTCTTTATGCCCAAGGGGCGTTTTTTCTCTTACCTTCGTGCCCAGCCGTGCCTCAACTGTCGATTCCTAGCGCTGCCCAGCTCATTATTATTCACTGCGCTGGGCGGCTCTTACATTCCCTGATCCTGTCACCCGAGAGAAGAGTGCTGGATTCAATTACAGGATTGGGAGGGTGCCGGCGCATGCGCAGATGGTCCGATTGAGGCCGATGCCCATAAGTATCTATCGGGCATGCGCGGGAACTGACAGGATCGGGGAATGTAAGAGCCGCCCAGCGCAGTGAATAATAATGACAGTTGAGGCGCGGCTGGGCACGAAGGTAGGAGAAAAAACGCCCCTTGGGCATAAAGAACTGTGAAAAAACGCCCCTTGGGCATAAAGAAATGTGATTGACAGATCAATATAAAGTTGTTTTTACATGGTTTACAATGCGGACAGGAGGTACTCTTATATCATTGGAATACACTTTAACCCCTTAAGGACACAGCCTTATTTCACCTTAGGACCAGGCCATTTTTTGCAAATCTGACCAGTGTCACTTTAAGTGCTGATAACTTTAAAACGCTTTGACTTATCCAGGCCATTCTGAGATAGTTTTTTCGTCACATATTGTACTTCATGACACTGGTAAAATGAAGTAAAAAAAATTATATTTTTTTTGCACCAAAAAATACCTAATTTACAAAAAATACCTAATTTACAAATGGGGATGAAATTTGAAAATTTCATTTTTCTGCCTTATTTTCCATCTTAACCCATTTATTCCACTAACAAAGCAAGGGTTAACAGCCAAACAAGACTGTATCTTTATTGCCCTGACTCTGCCGTTTACAGAAACACCCAATATGTGGCCGTAAACTACTGTACGGCCACACAGCAGGGCGTAGAGTGAAAGGTGCACCGTTTGGTTTTTGGAGGGCTGATTTTTATGGACCGGTTTATTTACACCGTGTCCTGTTTCAACCCCCCTGATGCACCCCTGGAGTAGAAACTCCCTAAAAGTGACCCCATCTAAGAAACTACACCCATCAAGGTATTCAAAACTGATTTTACATACGTCGTTAACCCTTTAGATGTTGCACAAGAGTTATTGGCAAATGGGGATGAAATTTGAGAATTTCATTTTTTTGTCTAATTTTCCATTTTAACCCATTTTTCCACTAACAAAGCAAGGGTTAACAGCCAAACAAGACTGTATCTTTATTGCCCTGACTTTGCCATTTACAGAAACACCCAATATGTGGCCATACACTACTGTACGTCCACACAGCGGGGCGTAGAGTGAAAGGTGCACTGTTTGGTTTTTGGAGGGCTGATTTTTATGGACCAGTTTATTTACACCGTGTCCTGTTTCAACCCCCCTGATGCACCCCTGGAGTGGAAACTCCCTAAAAGTGACCCCATCTAAGAAACTACACCCCTCAAGGTATTCAAAACAGATTTTACATACGTCGTTAACCCTTTAGGTGTTGCACAAGAGTTATTGTCAAATGGGGATGAAATTAGAAAATTTCATTTTTCTGCCTTATTTTCCATTTTAACCCATTTATTCCACTAACAAAGCAAGGGTTAACAGCCAAACAAGACTGTATTTTTATTGCCCTGACTCTGCCGTTTACAGAAACACCCAATATGTGGTCGTACACTACTGTACGGCCACACAGCGGGCGTAGAGTGAAAGGTGCACCGTTTGTTTTTTGGAGGGCTGAGAACCAGTTATTTTTATCCGATGTCAAATGCTAAATTGGGATATAAATTTAGTACTCCATGGAAGTGTGATACTCCCTGAAGCAACCGTCAATGCAGAGGCCCGGATGATCGGGGCACGTGTCGCACTGAGTAGTCGTGTCCTTCCGTATCCGCCTCCTGCGACACACTCTGCACTTTTTTGGGGTTCGTCCCTTCTTTCCAGTATGGGGGACCACACCTGGAAAGTGTTGGCCAGGGACGATCCGGGCGCCTACAATTCCCGAGGTACTCCGGCCTGCTCTTTCCCGGTCCGAAAAGATCAGGACCTTGAGGACTGCCTCATAGAACTGGAGGAATGTCCCTGTGCTCCCAGCGCTTCTGGATAGTACAAAAGAGTTTTACATGGCAACCTGCACCAAGTAGACCGCAACTTTTTTGTACCATGCCCGGGTTTTGCGCATGGCGTTATATGGCTTGAGGACTTGATCCGAGAGATCAACTCCTCCCATATACCGATTGTAGTCGACGATACAATCGGGCTTGAGGACCGTTGCCGTGGTACCTCGCACAGGGACAGGGGTGATGCCGTTACCATGAATTGTGGACAGCATAAGGACATCCCTCTTGTCCTTATACCTGACCAGCAACAGGTTTCCAGTGGTAAGGGCACGGGTCTCACCCCTGGGGATAGGTACCTGGAGGGGGTGGGCAGGGAGGCCGCGTTGATTTTTCCGCACGGTCCCACAAGCGGACGTGGATCTGGCGGCAAGGGACTGGAACAAGGGGATACTGGTATAAAAGTTATCCACGTAAAGGTGGTAACCCTTATCCAGCAGTGGGTACATAAGGTCCCACACAGGTTTCCCGGTAACACCCAGAGTGGGGGGACATTCTGGGGGTTGAATCCGGGAATCTCGCCCCTCGTATACACGAAATTTGTAAGTGTACCCTGAGGTACTCTCACAAATTTTGTATAGCTTCACGCCATACCTCGCCCGCTAGGAGAGCACATACTGGCGGAGTCTCCCCTTGAACGCAATGAGAGACTCATCAACCGCAACCTCCCTTCCAGGTACATAGGCCTCCATGAATTTGGCCCCAAAGTGATCGATGACCGGCCGTATCTTATACAGACGGTCATAGGCAGGATCACCTCAGGGGGGACATGCTGCATTATCGGAATAATGCAGACATTTTCGGATGGCCTCAAACCGGGAGCGTGTCATGGCCGTACTATAAAGTGGGGTCTGGTATAGGACGTCCCCACTCCAGTAATGCCTGACACTGGGTTTCTTGACCAGGCCCATATGCAGCACGAGGCCCCAAAATGTCCTCATTTCGGCTGCACTGACCGGCGTCCAGCAACCGGGCCTGGCCAAAAAGGAGCCCGGGTGTTGAGCAACGAACTGTTGGGCGTACAGGTTCGTCAGCTCCACCATCAGATTTACCAGTGGGTCACTGAAAAAATGACAAAAAAAGTCATATTCAGTGTAGCCCACTGTGGAAATCTGGATTCCTGATTGGCCTACAAAATCAGGAATCACGGGCTCGTATCGCTCTGGGCTACACCAGACTAGTTCACCGGCAGGGTGCTCTGGTGGATTTAACTGGTGGGCCGGGAAACCAGTACGAGCCCCAGAGCTGCTCGTACTAGTGTGGGCCACAGGGTCCCTAACATGGCGGTCCCCTTGCTCTGCCTGGCGGCGTCTCCGCCGCCTTGGGGGCTCATCATCATCGCTAGATGATGAGGAGGACGCGGATGACAACAGGAATGTGGGGTCATCCTCGTCCTCACTGGGACTCTCAGGGCCGGAGGCAAGCTGGGCGTATGACTCCTCGGCCGAGAACGTCCGGTGGGCCATAGGGAAGTGTGTGTCTGCGTGTGTATGTGCGTGTGTGTAAAACTTTATTTGGTGTGCGTGTGTGTGGGGCCACGGGTGTTCACGAACTCACCCTAAAACTAAAGGGCAAAAAATGTGGAAAAATAAATTCAAAACCGCTGATCAACCGTCCGAAGTTCATCAGCGGTGGGGTGTGCGATGCGCTAACAGTGGCCGGACGCTAAGAGTGCCGGCCACAGTCAGCGTACACAAAAAAAATAAAAAATCTGAACCCCAAAAAAGGTGGGGGGGGCAAGGGGGGGCAAGCGGCAGCACTCCTGAGGGGTCTAGGGTCACACAGCTGACCCTAGACACCCTAACTAGGGTGATACAATAAAAGTTTACAAACTAACTTTCCCTTTTTTTCCCCTGCCTAACCAAAACTTTCCCTATGCTTTCCCTATGTACCTGAAGTTCAGATGGGGGGTGCTGGGGCACAGATCGGGTCCTGGGGGGCACAGATGGGGTGATGCTGGCACCGATGGACGACACGTGCAGGCAGCTCCTCTCTCCTCCGGCTCCGGAACACAAAAGGAGGAGGAGAGGAGCGCTTGCATCATTTGAATCTGCCGCCGGCCTGCCTACAGACCAATCAGAGGCGATCCTGAGAGGTGATGTCACCTTCGCTGGATGGTGATTGGTGGGGTGAAATCACACCACCATCACCATCCTGTTCCGGGTTATCGGGTCTTCTGAGACCCAAATATCCCGGAAACGCAGAAAACCGCAGGTCTGAATTGACCTGCGGTTTTCTGCAATCGCATACATGGGGGGGTCACAGGACCCCCCGGCGCATTTGCCCCAAGTGCCTGCTCAATGATTTGAGCAGGCACGGGGTTCCGATCACCGCCCACCGCGCGGCGGTGATCGAAAATACACAGGGCGTACATGTAAGCCCTATGTCCTTAAGAGGTTAATAGATCTATGACTGCATAGGAATAACTAAATATGTTTATAGGGCCTGTCAGTGTCCCTTTAATATCTAAATCTCACTTACCGGGGTACAGTCATGTTAGACAGGAATGTTGTACGCTTAAAAGAAAATGTAGATATAACAACTTTATTAAACATAAAAGATAAAACATCCCCAGGACATATTTACAACATACAGGGGATTAAAGGAACATTTGTTTTATGCGTAACATGCTTTTTTAACTGTAGGCAGTTGAGATGCGTTGTATCCACACCCAGCTGTCATTTATTCCTGTAACTATTTTATTTTAAGAGAATAGGAAAAGTTCCCCTCCTACATTCAGCCCATCCCCGGTTCTCTGGCCTGGATTATTTTAAGGTTACGTTTTCCCTGCTGTATTCGTAAAATACATGCTTACTTTGGCACCATGAATCATTAACGCCTGACAGATTCACACAAAAGATTAACACATTTTTTTCTTTATCAACTTTGAAAAAAATATAATATACAACACTTTGTTCAATGCATCACAGTCACTACTTCTGCAATGCTGCATATTACAACAAATTTGTGACAATTCAATAAGCTCACGGCATTATTTATGTATTCTATGAAATGGTTCTTCATATTCTACTCAGGTTATTTACAGCTGCAAGTTCTGGAATGGAGATGTCTTCATGAGACATTAAAGAGTAAGGCTACTTTCACACTAGCGTTTTTATTTTCCGGTATTGAGTTCCGTCGCAGGGGCTTAATACCGGAAAAAAACTGATCACTTTTATCCTAATGCATTCTGAATGGAGAGCATTCCGTTCAGTATGCATCAGTTCAGTCCCTTTTACTTTTTTTGGCCGGAGAAAATACCACAGCATTCTGTATTTTTCTCTCCAGCCAAAAATCCTGAACACTTGGCATTCATTTCCATTGAAATGTATTAGTGCCGGATCCGTTCTTCCAGTCCGCGCATGTGCAGACCTTTAAAAATGCAAAAAAAAAATTTAACAAAATACCGGATCCATTTTTCCGGATGACACCGGAGAGACGGATCCGGTATTTCAATGCATTTGTCAGACAGATGCGCATTCGGATCCGTCTGACAAATGCCATATGTTTGCGTCCGGATTGCCGGATCTGCCTGCCAGAATCCTCTTCCGCAAGTGTGAAATTGCCCTAACTGCACTTTCATCAAACGTTTGACATTTCATAGTTAACAGGTGCTGGGACCCAACGATCGCTGTTATAAAGAGAAGTACTCAACTGAGTGCTGTAACAGTCAACTGTCCTCATAGCTAGAAGATGGCCACATAGAAGTCTATGATTCTATTTTCAGCTAATGAAGAAAGCTGATCACAAGCAAAGGGCCACTTCTGCCAACTTTCCTCATCTTAGGGAAAGAATGCCTTGCTGACTCTAATACGGCAATCAGAATAAATCCATGTATCAGCAACCCTTCTCCAGAAATCTAGCGACAATAACTTGAAATATTGTAACACTCCAGAAATACATCCAGGCCCCTCTTGAATTCCTTTATTGTACTCACCATCACCACCTCCTCAGGCAGAGAGTTCCATAGTCTCACTGCTCTTACCGTAAAGAATCCTCTTCTATGTTTGTGTACAAACCTTCTTTCCTCCAGACGCAGTGGATGTCCCCTCGTCACAGTTACAGTCCTGGGGATAAATAGATGATGGGATAGATCTCTGTACTGACCCCTGATATATTTATACATAGTAATTAGATCTCCCCTCAGTCGTCTTTTTTCTAAACTAAATAACAGTTAATTTGATAATCTTTCTGGGTACTGTAGTCCACCCATTCTAGATGTTACTTTAGTTGACCTCCTCTTAACCCTTTCTAGCTCTCTTATGTCTTTCTTGCTCATAGGAGCCCAGAATTGTACACAATACTTCATGTGTGGTCTGACTAGTGATTTGTAAAGTGGCAGAACTATGCACCCCATAATCTTATGGCAGCAGCTGCCTGACACTGGTTGCTACAGTCAGGTGTGCACCACCAATAAGGCAAGGTGAGGTGATTGCCTCAGGCAGCACCAGGTAGGGGCAAAAGGGGGGCGGCGGAAGGGCCATGGGCAATGAGCACTTCCACTGTGGAAACGCTCATCTCTACATATTCAACTGCATTGCTTTACTCAGGACATCAATTCAATATAGTTGAATGCTGTGATGGAGGGATGTCTCCCTGGCCCACTGTATCCTCTAATAGGCTTTAGTCCTAGTTCCTGTAGACTATCAGAGGCCGATGTCATTATTATCGCGCTGCCTGAGCTGAGCTGCATAGAGCTCAGGGCACAGACTAAAAATGGTCTGTGTCTTGCACTGCATCGCTGACAGCAGCATGTAGGTATTTGGGATCTGTGTGGTAATAGTATTTTCAGGGGGATTATCTGTTTCTGCAATATAGTATTGAGGAGCATATACGTGGCAGATATAGTATTCAGAAGGTGGGGAGGAGGATGGAAAAGTAGGAAACTAAGATGTCAGTTTCTCAAACTCTGCAGAGACAAGAGAATGCTAAAAGAAATCATCATGGCGGTCTGGTCTGAATGGAGAAGATATAGAAAGAGAACATCTACATCAGAGGACACCTCATTGGATGTACAGTAATAGAAATTATGGGGCACATTTATTCAGACTGGCATTTTAGACGCCAATCTTAATAAGGCTCTGTGCTGGTGGTGGACCCGCCATAGTTATGAAGAGGCGCTGGCCTCTTCATAACTTCAGCGGATCCACTGCCGCTTCTAAATGTAAGACAGCTTCCTAGCTGTCTTACATTTAGTCCATTTTCTACCCCTAGACCAGCCGTAGGAAATGGTAAATGAGACGGACCTGTAGGCCCATCCCCTTCCCCGCCCACATCACGCCCACTTTTCTAAACCTGGCGTGAGCAGGGAGAAGTTGCAGATTGTGGCGCAAAGGACCTTTGTGACGCAATCTGCACCAGAAATAAGCCTAATATAGGCGTATTTCTGGTTAATAAATGACCGCCTATATAAATTTGGTATTGTGAAAATCATATTGACCCACAAAAATAAGCTGTCATGTCATTTTTAGCGCTTGGTGAAAGCTACAAAAACAAATTTTACTCCACAAACACAAGATATAGTAAATTAAATAGTGCCATTAAAATACAACTTGTCCCACAAAAAATAAGCCCCAGATGTCTATGTGATTGGAAAATTTAAAAAGTTTTTTAAAATTTTTGGAAGGCGACGAAGAAAATACGAAAATGCAAAAATGAAAATTGGCCATGACCTTAAGGGCTTAATAACCACCCTCTGTTTTCAGTAATGAGCCAGTTACTTACCCATAGTCACACATTTTCCCCAAAGTATTCTGAACTTTTACGTGTTACAGTATTGAATGCTTTGGAGAAATATGACATACAACATCTCCCCTCCATCCAGTCTGGAACTTACTTCCTCATAGAAATTGATCAGATTAGTTTGACAGAAATGATCCCTCATAATTCCATGCTGATGTATTTTGATTGAAACACAGGACAGTATCTGTTAGAAAACCTTTAAACTATTTACTGACAATAGAGGTTAAACTTACAGGGCTATAGTTTCCATGCTTACTGTACTCCCTGGAGCAGCCAGCATACATTATACAAAATAATTCTGTTCATGTGCTTTGTTTTCATGCCCTGCTGTGCCTCTGCATACACTTGATAGTCCAGCTGCTTCCAATGCTGGCTTGATCATGATGTGTCATCGTCTGTGCTTGGCCCCCTTACCCCTCCAGCCTTGGTCTGTGGTTATTATGCCGCTGTTGAGGACACTGGGTAGTGATTCCTTTTCCCCTTCCTATTATCAGGGCCAGGATCTTGTGTTACCTTATACGCAGGTGGATGGCGACACACTCACTCTGACAACTGAGGAACACTGGAATGGCTTTATTAAAGATGATTTTGCAGTACAGCAACAGACTATTATACTTGTGACACAGGTAAATTCATATTTAATAGGGACGCAGTCTCTTTAAGAAACTGAGTTGATAGCAGGGAGGGTGGAACTACAGTCCCTGTGGAATTGGTTTAGCTTTATGCAGTCTCTCAGGGGCTGCACTTACTGTTCCTGCTAGCGGGAAAGGCACCCTCCTGGTGCTCAATCTCTATATCTCAGAGGTGGGACCTTTATCTTTGCTGCAGTGGAGAAACTGGCCAGACACTTCTGAGGCCTTGCGTGTCTGACACCTGCACCGCACTCTGCTCCCTTGCACTTTTCCATGTTGCACTCTTCTTTCAGTGCCACATGATGCTCTGCCTGCTGCAGCCTCTCTGTACCTGTCTGGGCTGCACTGCTTTACTTGGGTGGCCACATCACACCACCCCTGAGCTCTGGTAATGGACCCTGCTTTGGATCTCCTGCCATGCACTCCTCTCCTTCCCCAGGCCCAGGCTGAACTGTTCTTTCTGTGTAGCAGGCTTTGTCTTCCCCTGTTATCTCCACCTGGGAACTGACTCCCTCTGCTGGACTGGAATGATGACAGCAAGTCTTTATGTTCCAGCACTGCAGCAGCTCCTCCTGCCACTACAACCACATGTTTACAGCAAACCAGCAGTGATTATGGTTGGTCAAAACCCTCACTGAACAAGTGTACAAGCTTCACCCCAGATGTCATCAAAGATAGGTATATCCATAGAATAGAGATGAGTCAATCAATTCTATACAAATCGGATTAGTTATGAATTTCACAAAAAAGAAAATGGTTGACTATCGAATCCAAAGTTTTGCTAATTATTTTCAGATAAATTGTATAAAAATGGTGCCTAGCACTATCTTACTGTCAATATTGGTGTGGAAAACCATTAGGGAGGAAGAAGATGTATGATCACATTACACTGGGAGGAAGTGGAAGGGAGGGCTTGCTCTGATTGGCCTAGAGGTTGACAGCCTGCTTAGGATTCCTTTACTGAGAACACCATAGAACACCATTCTGTGTTCAGCTTGTGAGCTGGAAGGATGTGTTAAGGCAGTGTCTGACAAAAAGCAATTAAAGACACAAGCCAGTAATCTAGCTGTACAAAGAACACTATAAGGAGAGAAAAGGGAGAGAATAGGGAAATATAATTGGGTAGATTTTAGAGAATTTGATCAGGGAAAGATTTGAGGTAGTGAAGGACTGGTCACTCAGTTGTGTTTTATATACTTATACACTTATTGTGTACAAAGCATGGACAGGGAGTTTAGTTTTTTTAATCTCTACAGGTTCTGTGTCCTCTGGCATGCTCAAACTTTCTACCCTTATAACGAAGGTAAGACTTGGTGTTACTATATGGAGCATTTCCAAAGTGTCTGTACACCTCACATGCCTTACAGGGTACTGACAGAAGACCAGTGTTCTGACCTTTAGGGGCAGCGAGAACCAGTTGGCCAAAAGTCATGATTTTCCCTCCAGATTTAAGGATTCTCAGGACTTAGGATTTATCACTGAGACTTTAAAAAGTCACAAAAAAGTTGCAATCTCGCTCCAATGGAGTGGTTGGAGGTGGGACACTGGAATAGCTTTTCTAGACAAAAGTGTTGTGTTTAAGGATGACAAATTTATCAAAAACGTGACTTCTGATAAATGTGGAGTAAAGTACACCAATGCAGACTCAAGCAAAAATAACTTCAAATATTACCCTCATACTGTAAATTGCCTCCAAGTCTCTACAGTTCATAGGCTTATTGCCAGCATCCAAATAGCATACATTCTGGTCCAAATGCTCAGCAACTGTGCATTTTTTTTCTAAAAACCAGTTTAAATTTCCAGTTTTTAATTGTGCATATCAGTGCATTATACCTGTGTTACTGAATGTGTTTCATATTACTGCAAGATAATAGGTAGTTACAGCAAAAGCAATGTTGCAGTAACTCTATTTTAATAGCCCTGTTATTAAAAGCATTTTATTTTTACTGCAAAAAAAGTGTTGTATACAGACCATGTAGTTCAAAGACATATGACATACTTCAGAAATTGACATACTGCAAAAATTGAATTCTTATACTTATGTTGGTGAACGCATAGTTCAAAGACATTTTAATACAAATATTGAATTGTAACACCTGTGTTAGTGAACGCATTACTGCACCAGACTGTGTAGTTCAAAGAAATCTTTCTACAAAAATTACATTGTTTTACCTGTGTTAGTAAATGCACACTACATTGTCACACCCGTATTAGGGAATGCATAGTTCAAAAACATTTTACCTCAGAAATTGCATAGTTATACTTGTTATATCTATGTTAGTGAATGTATTTCTGCATCTGACCATGTAGTTCAAAACCATTTTAGCACTAAAATTACATTGTTATACTCATGATAGTGAACACAAAGTTCAAAGACATTTTATCACAACCATTGCATTGTTATACCAGTGTAAGTGAATGTATTACTGTAACAGACCATAAAGTTCAAAGACATTTTACCTCAAACATTGCATTGTCATACCTATGTTAGTGAACACATAGGAGGTCATTTATTGAGACCTGCGTTTTAGACGCTGGTCTTAATAACCCCTATATCTGGCAGTGAATCTGCCGAAGTTATAAAGGGGCGCAGGACTCTACATAACTTCGGCACATCTAGCGCCAGTCTAAGTGTAAGCCAGCTACCTAGCTGGCTTACATTTAGACCATTTTCTACATTTACAGGCGTAGAAAGCCATGAATGAGACAGGCCTACCGGCCTGTTCCCTTTCCCACTGCGGCCACTTTTTTAGACCTGGTGTGAGCAGGGAAAAGTCGCAGACTGCAGTGCAACTAACCGTTGGACTGCATTCTGTGCCTGAAATATACCTAATAAGCGTATTTCAGGATAATAAATGACCCCCATAGTTCAAAGTCATTTTACCACACAAATTGCATTGGTATACCCTTTTTAATTAACTTATTACAGCATTAGACCATGTAGTTCAAAGATATTTAATCGCAAACATTGCATTGATATACTTGTGTTAATGAACCCATTACTGTACAAGACCATATACTGAAGCTCAGAATACAAAAATACATTGTTATACCCATGTTAGTGAGGGCAAAGTTCAAAGACATTTTACTCCAAATATTGCATTGTTATACCTGTGTTAGGGAATGCATAGTTCAAAGACATTTTACCTCAAAAACGGCTTTGTAATACTAGTATTAATGGACGCATAGTTCGAAGACATTTTACCCCAAAAATTTCATTGTTATACCCATGTTAGTGAACACATAGTTCAAAGATATTTTACCATAAACATTGCATTGTTATACCCATGTTAGTGAACACATAGTTCAAAGATATTTTACCACAAACATTGCATTGTTATACCCATTTTAGTGAACACATTACTGCATCAAATCATAGTGAGGTAGTTATCATGGGGGACTTCACCTTCCCAGATATAGATTGGGAAACTGAAACCTATGGATCTCCTAAAGGAAGCAGGTTCTTGGCAATAACTAAAGACAATTACCTTTCCCAACTGGTTTATGATCCAAATAGAGGGATGCCCATGCTGGACTTAGCATTACTGTAACCGGTAGAACTGACAGAACAACAGACATGTAGGTTGGGGGACACCTAGGATATACTGAACATAAAATAAACCTTCCAATTCTCATTCAAAAGAGAAAAATACCAAACTTCCAAAGAGAAAAATTTGCCTAGCTAATAGAGGTCATTAGCCTCATTAACTGTAACAATGTCCTCAAAAATAAAAATTCAGGGGTGGCAGAGCCTGTTGCGCTGCTAGATGGCTGCTTGTGTCTGAGTTCCCTACAAGGACCAGCCAAATAACCCTTCTATAAGCCTTCCATCTGTGCTAACATGGGGAAAAACAGCAGGGATAAGCCCAGAGACCCTGTAGATGCCACTCCAGTCCACACACAGCAACCAGGCATGGAAAACTTCCTTAAAAAGAAACCCGCATAGCCGGCCTCCGGCCCTGCCAAGACGGCGTCTTAGCGCGCACACCAATCCGACCTAGAAGATGACTCTGAGACTGGCAGTGTATCGGATACCTCAGAAGTACGAACCACTCATGGAGACCCCCCGATCTCCAAGATGTGCTAGAAAAAGCCCTCTCACCTCTAAAAAAGACCTGATAGATATTAAGGAGGATCTGCACCATTTGGGCCATAGAGTCGTAGCTCTGGAGAACACTCAAGAGGCCAGGTTGGTCTACGAAACAAAAACTGAAGACATGCTCCAGGCTCATAATCCCCTGCTCAACGATGCATTACTCCATCTAGAAGACCAGGAGAATCAAAGTCGTAGGCGTAACCTGAGTATCCGAGTCCTACCTGAATCTGTTGCGCAAGATGCATTGCCTAAAGAGGCCAACAAGATCTTTGCCTCACTACTGGGGACCGACAGAGCTGATCATATTGTTATTGAAAGAATCAATAGGGCCCTACGCCCGAAATAGAAGCCGAATGAACCGCCATGTGCTGTCATTTGTGACCTGCTTAGTCTTGTTGATACGGCAGCACTTTTGAAAAGCTGCAGAGAAACTGACCAGCTTCATTATAATTAGTGTTGATCACTAATATTCGAATTGCGAATTTTTATCGCGAATATAGGTACTTCGAAAATCCGCTAATATTTCGAATATAGTGATATATATTCGTAATTTCGAATATTCAATTTTTTTTTTATTGCAAATTTTCGTCGCAAATTTTTCAATTGCCGAGTGAAAACATGATTCCTCCCTGCTTCTTGCTTGTTGGCCAATGACTCATTGGCCCACAAGCAAGAAGCAGTGAGGGATCAAGACTTTAAATGGGAAAAATGATGAATATTCTAAAAAACGAATATATAGCACTATATCGAATATATTCGTTTTCTCGAATATTCGTAATATTCTAAAACAAGAATTTATAGCAATATAGCGAATATTCGAAAAAAACGAATATAGAGCAATTTAGCTAATATAGTGCTATAATCTTCTTTGTCTAATAGTTGTAATTTTTTTCTCATCTAAAGTTCAGATTGGCCAAAAATTTCAACTATTGAAAAAAAGATTAAAGCACTATATTAGCTAAATTGCTCTATATTCGTTTTTATTTTATTTTTTCGAATATTCACTTGCTATATACTATATTAAGAATATTCGAAAAAACTAATATATTCGATATAGTGCTATATATTTGTTTTTTAGAATATTCATCATTTTTCCCATTTAAAGTCATGATTCCTCCCTGCTTCTTGCTTGTGGGCCAATGAGTCATTGGCCCACAAGCAAGAAGCACGGAGGAATCATGTTTTTGCTAAGCAATTGAAAAATTAGCGATAAAAATTCACATTACGAAAATTCGCATATCATTACCTTGTCGATTTTTCGAGTAAAATTAATCGTAGAATATAACGAATATTCAAATTCGCGAATATTCGCCGAATATTCTACAAATTATTCGCAAAATATTGCGAATTCGAATATGACCCCTGCCGCTCATCACTAATTATAAAGAGACATCTCGATTTACCAAAATCTGGCAGCCTCTACTCTGGCGAGACGCTGAATGCTGCGTCCACTTTTGGAAACCCTGAGAATGTGCGACCCCCTTTCGTTGGCTCTACCTGTTCGGATTGGCCATCATAAAGAATGGTAGATAGATCACCATCCGATCCCCTCAAGATTTGGGAGCAGCCTGGGACTCTCTTGGAATTGCCCCTATCGAGATACCTTCATGGATACCTACTGACCAAGGTGACCCAGCTCTCTCCCTGCCATGCCCTGAGACATAGAGACCATATCTCCAGGGAAAGCTGATAAGACCAAGCATGGGAGCTCTTCACAACCCAAGACCTGAGTGTGTCTCGGACTATGTGGATTCAACTACCGACTATCACAGACAATTAGAGGCTCTAAAACTAATACACTTCATTAATGCTAGTTAAAAACTGGGGATTGTATCACAACACACGTGAAAAAATGCACAATCAGACATTGTTGCCTGATATACCAACTGGATTTAGTGTCTGCCCAAGTCGGATAATTCGTGCAACAAAAAGAACTGGGTAGGTGGTATACGTATAAATAAATAAGCGAGTCTGAGAGACCTAGTGGTCAGTATCTCACATATGCTGGAATTTAACCAGCTAACAAGATCTGAACTTTTGTATGTGTTTCTAATGGATTGGTGATGTAATGTTAACCACCAACTGGGTAGGAGACTAGGAGTTCTGAGAGCCTTTTTTGCGTTTATGTCTGGAGTCTATGCCCCTGAAATGGGACTGCTCCCATGGGCTTGTACAGATTTTCAAGCCTGTTCTACAGGGAAAACTAGTTCAATAATGGACTTTCAGATGGACTTTTCTGTTTCATTTATTTAGTTCACTCATTTTTGATTGGGGTTTGGCTGGTTACTTACTTTATTCTTTTTTCCCCAATGGTTCATTGTAGAGCTACGGGTGCTCCGCGAGACCCCCCTGCTAGGTTGACACCTTTTTTATTGTGTATTTTAGGCGTCTCCCAGTAACCAGGTGCTCCATGGAGTACTTAGACAATCGGCTTACTGCTATTTGCCATATACATTGTCTTTTTTTCTTATACTTATGCTCTCTGTCTCCATTGCTCTTTCTTTCCTGTTTTCTCCCTCTTCTACCTTCACCTCCCCCTATTATGGAAGATTTGTGCAATGTATGTTTCTCTACCAACATGGTGTCTGTTAAAGTCTCATCCTTAAATGCAAAAAGTCTGAATGAGCCATAGAAAAGATCTCAAGTTTTCTCCCTCCTACGAAAAGACAAAGCTACTATTGCCTTTTTTCAACAGGTAAACACTAAATATTTCAAGTTTAAAAGTAGTATTCTTTTAGAATAAAGCAACCTTTAATATATTCCAAAACATATACAAAAGATATTTACAAATACTATATTAAAAATATGGAATTAAAACCAAAAATAGAATATCATAAAAAATATCACAACAATATATTAGCTTCTTTCATAAAAAATATTGGCTTCTCTCATAAAAATGTCACAACAGTATGTTGGCTTCTCTCATTTACTGACTATGCAGCATTACTGTAAATCGTCACCCAATGAATCCTGTATGGGTTTTTATCGACTAAGTTAGTTGTTCCATAAGCCAATCAATATTTTATATAAAACAGTCCAGTTCAAAGTTAGTAGGAGAATATTGAAACCATATAGATAATGGTAAGTAGTTAGTATTCAATTGTACAGTCCATATATTGTTGATACTTCCTAGCTATATCACCAGCGTAACCCCGTATGGGAAAAAATACTGGACAAACCATTAGTGAATGTATTAGTTGTCCATACTCACTGTTTTGTAGCGCAAAACTTCTGCTCCGTGGCATCCCACGTGTGAGCGCTTACCTTTCTTGGAGCTGATAGAGCAGGCAGGTACAGCCGACGGTGTCTCGTGTATGCCGCTATAGTGCATGGCCATGCTCTTTTTATCCCGGTCTTTTGCGAATGAATGCTTTGCTATCAGACGCGTTTCGAAATAGATCCCTACTTCTTCTTCAGTGGTTTCACTCGCAATAAAGAATTCTGGTTATTCATACTCCATTTTATTCATGCAAATGTCCGGAATGGATCACTGGATTCTGTTTTCCAAATTCTCCCCATTGCGGTATTCATGTGTTTTAGATGCATTTTTTGTATATATATGCGGGGTTTTTTTTATATATAGTTCTTCAATGTCCAGATATTCATAGCATAAAAGTATTACAAAATATATTAAATACAAAATTAACGAAAGAATAACTAAAAATAAAAATAGAGTTGAGAAATCGAGGTTACACAATCTTTATAGATGATCTCACAGTCTTGACCTCTTTTATATTGGTTTGAAATAGGGGTTCTGTATACAGGGATTTTTTTTTATTCTATATTCATCTTTACTGACTTGTCAATGTAGGACACATCGCCAAGGAGACATTGCAGTGCTGATAGACAGCTAGACATGTGATAATGGCAACCCCCATTATTACCATTGATAAAAAAAACAAAATTTCAAGTTCAGCATTTAACCTCGCAGGTAGGAGACTCTCGAAATCGTAAATACGTCTAGATTCTGCCCTTGACATTTTTAAGATATGATTGCCACCCCCCCCCCCCCCCTCCAGTGTCTCTCTATCTTCTCCAGTGCCGCGAAGGTTAGACCACTATAATCTTTATGGTGGTAATCTTTGAGAGGTTTGGACAGTGAGTGTTTCTCATGTCCTTTCTTGATGTTTGTTAAATGTTCTGCTATCCTCACTCTGAGAGGTCTCTTTGTTCTTCCAATATATTGTTTATAACAAGGGCACTGGATAATATAGATAACACTGGAGGAATTGCATGTCAAGAAATCCTTTATTTCCAAAGAAAACGAGTTTTGTGTAGACATGATTATACTACCGTAGTTTTTCTTAGAAATTATGTGTTTCTACAACAAATATATTTTCCACATCTATAGAATCCACTCATATTTGCCCATTTCTGTAATGATACTGTCTTTTTGTTGTGATGTTTTATGGAAGGAGCCACCTTTAAATCCAAATTTGGTGCCCTTGTGATAAAGGGTGTTGTCGATATTGAGGGACTTATCATTTTGTCCCTCAAAATATGGTGCAAATGCTGATTTATGATATATTGTACGTGTTTAAACTTTGCATTATAAGGTAGGATTATCCTTAACTCTACTTCTTTTTGTGTTTTATCTTTGTGATTGGTTTCTGATAAGAAAAAGTATTTTCTCTTTATTTATATTACTTTTTTCTAATGCTGTATCTATAATTTTTTTCAGGATAATTCTTATTTTTAAATTGTTCTTTCATTTTAATAGCCTCATCTTCAAATTTTTTATTGTTGGTACAGGTTCTTTTGATTCGTTGGAATTGTCCTAAAGGAATATTGAGAAGTCATCTCAACAAATGGCAGCTTGAGTATAATATGAAACTATTTTTGGCAATTGATTTTTAATAGGTATTACAAATAAATTTATTCCCATTTGTGGTAATTTGTAGGTCCAAAAATTCAGTGAATTCTTTAATAATATTTAGTGAAAAAGTCAAATTGTATCGGTTATCATTAATTTCTTCCAAAAATAGTTTTAGTTGTGGTTCTCCCTCTTTCCAAATAAACAGAATGTCATCTATATATCTCTGCTATAGGATCAGGTCTACCCCCAGTTTGGAAGTAATGTGATGATGTTCCCATTGGGCCAAAAATAGATTGGCCTAACTGTGGGCAAACCTGGTGCCCATGGCAGTCCCACATTTTTCTAAATAGTAATCTCCCTCAAAATAGAAATAATTGTGGGTAAGTATATAGTTTAGCCCTTTCACTAGAAAGTCAATCTGTGCTGTACAGAGAGTGCCGTTTCCAGATGTGTCCTGATAGTGGACATACCTTGGTTATGATCTATAATAGTGTAGAGTGACTGGACGTCAAGTGTCCCTATAATCCAGTGCGACTGGACCTCTAAACTCTCAAGTGTTTGGATGATATGTGTTGTGTCTCTTATGCAAGACTTAACTTCCCTCACCACTGGTTGTAATAAGGTGTCTATGTATTGGGATAGATTCGATGTAAGTGAGCCTATCCCTGAGATTATAGGAAGTCCTTTTGTGTAAGCTATGTTCTTGTTCTGATATTATCCCCTGTCTTAAACCTTTATCACAATATTGTATGAGTGTTTTATTAAACTCATCTACAGGATCTCATTTAAATTTTATAGAGGTGGTATTATCTGATAATTTTTTTGTTTCTGTAACTGTTTTATAGCTTGAATTTCATTGGATGTCAGGTTCCCTCCGTATATTTTTAATTTTCTCAGGTCATTTATCTTTCAACCCTGTATGTATGATGGCTTCTTTAGCCGTTTCATATGTATTAAATGTTATGGGATTTTTATTTTTTTAAATTTTTTTTAGACATAGTTTTCTGATGAATTTTTGAATTCCTATATCAAATTTGTTTAATTTTGCTGTTGGAGCAAATTTTAGTCCTTTGCTAAGTAATTTTATTTGTGTCTGGGTAAGAGTGACTGAACATAAATTAACTATTGCTCCTTGATCATTATATAGTGGTGCTTTTTGGGAACCATTCTTCTTTCTCTGCCCTCTCCTTGTCTTTTTAATTCTTGATTGTGCTCCTGGTAATATTGTCTCTTTGTGTCAGATCGAGTGCTATTGGGTGTTGGCTAGTGATATTGGTTCCGTGAGTGTGGTGTCAAGTGTGATTGTGTCTGGGACTCCTGTTGTTGAAATGCATGCTTCTGTTTTGAGTTGTATGAGTGCATTGGTGACGTCCGTGTGTGATGAACAGATTCTGGTGATTGTGTTGGTCTGTGTCTTATCCGTGGTTTGTGGTGTGGCGAGGTCCGATCTAAAAAATTATGATCTTATAAGGTTTCATATCTATTGTTTACTGGTATATTATATTTATTATACACATTCATTCTGTCTCCTTCTTGTGTGCCCTTCGCCGACGAGAGATCGCATGTCTGGCTGGCTATCAGCACTACGATGTCTCCTTGGAGATGGGCCCCCACCCTCCCACCTACATTGACAAGTAGGTTAAGATGAATATAGAATTAAACACAAAAAGAAATAAAAGTCCCTGTATACAAAACCCCTATTTCAAACCAATATGAAAGAGGTCAAAACTGTGAGTCCATCTATAAAGATTGTGTAACATCGATTTCGCAACTTTATTTTTAGTTATTTTTTCGTTCATTTTTTATTTAATATTTTTTGTAATACTTTTATGCTATGAATATCTGGACATTGAGCAACTATATATAAAAAACGCATATATATACAAAAAACGCATCTAAAACGCATAAATACAGCAATGGGGAGACTTTGGAATCCAGAATCCAGTGATCCACTCCAGACATTTGCATTAATAAGATGGAGTATAAATAATCAGGATTCTTTATTGCGAGTGAAACCACTGAGAAAGAAGTAGGGATCTACTTCGAAACGCATCTGGTAGCAAAGCATTCATTCGCAAAAGACTGGGATAAAAAGAGCATGGCCATGCACTATAGGAGAAGTTGAAATATGAACCAAATGAACTTATATGGAATACTTCTACAATTGTAGGAAACAACGCAATACCATCGGAAAGGTAACCTCTCATCTCGCGGGAGTTAGAGCGGCATACACCATCGGCTGTACCTGCCTGCTCTATCCCCTCCAAGAGAGGTAAGCGTTCACACGTGGGACACCACAGAGCAGAAGTTGTGTGCTACATCACAGTGAGTATGGACAACTAATACATCCACTAATGGTTTGTCCAGTATTTTTCCCCATACGGGGTTACGCTGGTAATGAAGTGAAGGAAAATCACTGCAGCTCTCACCTGAGACCTCCCAGGTATGCTTTTAATCGACTTCCATAAAATCCAGACATTAAATAGGACAAATTGCTGTGATGCGTTTTGGGTAGGGATGAGCGAACCCGAACTGTATAGTTCGTGACACGGACCCGAACATTTTCGTAAAAGTCCGGGTTCGGGTTCGGTGTTCGGCGCTTTCTTGGCGCTTTTTGAAAGGCTGCAAAGCAGCCAATCAACAAGCGTCATACTGCTTGCCCCAAGAGGCCATCACAGCCTTGCCTACTATTGGCATGGCTGTGATTGGCCAGTGCAGCATGTGACCCAGCCTCTATATAAGCTTGGGTCACGTAGCGCTGCACGTCACTCTGCTGATTCAAGCATAGGGAGAGGTTGCTGCTACGACGTTAGGGCGAGATTAGGCAGATTAACTCCTCCAAAAGACTTCATTCTGTGATCGATCTCCAGCTGTGGATCATTGAAGTGCTAATATCGATATGCTCACTTTTTTTAGGCTGCCCAGAGCGTTTTTAGACCACTTTTTTCTGGGGTGATCGGCGGCCATTTTGTGGCTTGTGGTGCGCCAGCACAAGCTACCACCAAGTGCTTTTAACCATCAATAGTGTGGTTATTTTTTGCTATATCCTACATCAGCTGCAGGCTGAGTCTGTGTCACCGAAGTGCATTTAACCATCAACAGTCTGGTTATTTTTTGGCCATATACTACATCAGGTGCAGGCTGAGCCTGTGTCACCCAAGTGCATTTAACCATCAACAGTGTGGTTATTTTTTGGCCATATACTACATCAGGTGCAGGCTGAGCCTGTGTCACCAAAGTGCATTTAACCATCAACAGTGTGGTTAATTTTTGGCCATATACTACATCAGGTGCAGGCTGAGCCTGTGTCACCCAAGTGCATTTAACCATCAACAGTGTGGTAAATTTTTGGCCATATACTACATCAGGTGCAGGCTGAGCCTGTGTCACCCAAGTGCATTTAACCATCAATAGTGTGGTTATTTTTTGGCCATATACTACATCAGGGGCAAGTTGAGCCTGTCACCCAGTGCCTAAAAAATAGACCTGACATTTCTATTCAACCAAATGTGTACTGTTTTAGCTGGTCAAGTTATTTGTAGTGACCGTAAAAGCACAGTTTTTGTTCTGGGTTGAAAAACTATTCCCAAATTTGCCATTCTCAAAATAAGTAGTTTATGCTATATCAGGCCTACTTGAAATCTATCCCAAAAAGGATATCTTAGATTCAAGGTGCTGATAGTGTCATTCAGAAAAACTTAACACACACGCTACCGTGCAGATACAAGTCTAATTCTGTGATTAAACGTATACCTGTCACACAGCGCAAAAAAAAATAGGCCTCACATTTCTATTCAACCAAATTTGTACTGTTTTAGCTGGTGAAGTTATTTGTAGTGACCGTAAAAGCACAGTTTTTGTTCTGGGTTGAAAAACTATTCCCAAATTTGACATTCTCAAAATAAGTAGTTTATGCTATATGAGGCCTACTTGAAATCTATCCCAAAAAGGATATCTTAGATTCAAGGTGCTGATAGTGTCATTCAGAAAAACTTAACACACACGCTACCGTGCAGATACAAGTCTAATTCTGTGATTAAACGTATACCTGTCACACAGCGCAAAAAAAAATAGGCCTCACATTTCTATTCAACCAAATCTGTACTGTTTTAGCTGATCAAATTATTTGTAGTGACCGTAAAAGCACAGTTTTTGTTCTGGGTTGAAAAACTATTCCCAAATTTTCCATTTTCAAAATTGTGGTGAACGGGAACAATGAGGAAAACATCTAATAAGGGACGCGGACGTGGACATGGTCGTGGTGGTGTTAGTGGACCCTCTGGTGCTGGGAGAGGACGTGGCCGTCCTAGTGAACCAACTACCTCAGGTCCCAGTAGCCAGCAGAATTTACAGCGATATTTGTTGGGGCCCAATGCTGTTCTAAGGATGGTAAGGCCTGAGCAGGTACAGGCATTAGTCAATTGGGTGGCCGACAGTGCATCCAGCACGTTCACATTATCTCCCACCCAGTCTTCTGCAGAAAGCGCACAGATGGCGCATGAAAACCAAGCCCATCAGTCTGTCACATCACCCCCATGCATATCAGGGAAACTGTCTGAGCCTCAAGTTATGCAGCAGTCTCTTATGCTGTTTGAAGACTCTGATGCCAGGGTTTCCCAAGGGCATCCACCTAGCCCTTCCCCAGGGGTGGAAGAGATAGAATGCACTAACGCACAACCACTTATGTTTCTTGATGATGAGGACATGGGAATACCATCTCAGCACGTCTCTGATGATGATGAAACACAGGTGCCAACTGCTGCGTCTTTCTGCAGTGTGCAGACTGAACAGGAGGTCAGGGATCAAGACTGGATGGAAGACGATGCAGGGGACGATGAGGTCCTAGACCCCACATGGAATGAAGGTCATGCCACTGACTTTCACAGTTTGGAGGAAGAGGCAGTGGTGAGACCGAGCCAACAGCGTAGCAAAAGAGGGAGCAGTGGGCAAAATCAGAACACCCGCCGCCAAGAGACTCCGCCTGCTACTGACCGCCGCCATCTGGGACCGAGCAATTGGAGTGTGTAGGCTGTCTACCTATGGATTCAATGTCCTTACTAACCAGATTGAGGAATATATCTATGAAGGAAATATCTCCCTGATGACAGTGGCGTAGCGTGGGTTGCCAGCACCCGGGGCAAGCCAAGTATTGCGCCCCCCCCCCCCAACCTGTGACCACGCCCCTTTTTACAAATAATGCAGTAGATGTCACCATGCAGTCCTACATAACACCACAGATAACACAGTGATAACTCTCTGAGTACAGATAATGTAGTAGATGGGTGTGAGGCCCCAGAATTCAGAACACGTACAGTGTGACCTGAAGTATGGAGCC
Organism: Bufo bufo; assembly: GCF_905171765.1. Taxonomy (NCBI): domain Eukaryota; kingdom Metazoa; phylum Chordata; class Amphibia; order Anura; family Bufonidae; genus Bufo; species Bufo bufo. Next base: position 395,686,126 of record NC_053390.1, read on the forward strand.
AGGCTTCGGCAGTGTGGGCCAAATTCTATATCCAGCCCTCCAAAAAAAATATGCTATGAAATATACAGGAGAATACAGCACCATACCTCTTACATCCAGTGATATCTCCAGAGATAAGACTGTCATGATAACTGCTTTGAGCCGCATCTCATCTCTGTAGAGTTTCACAGAATTTTTGGGGGATTTCTCACTTTACTATCATCCTCAGATAACAGACCTCCCCTCCCCTGTAGTGCCCATAACTATAATGCCCCCTTTTTCCAGAAGGAAGTGCAGCAGCATCTTAAAAATATTAAAATCGACAAATCACCAGGTCCAGATGGCATACACACCTGATTTAACTAATGTCACAGACAGACCCTTATTTCTGATATTTAAGAACTCTACAATGACAGTGAGAATTCCACAGGATTTACACTTAGCAAATGTGGTGTCAATATTCAAAAAGGAGTCAAAAACAGAGCTTGGAAACTGTAGGCCGCTAAGATCTGTTGTGGGTAAACTGTATGAAGGTTTTATAAGAGATGTTATCCTGGAGTATCTCTATGAAAATATGAATATAACACAGTATCAGCATCAGCAATGGACGAACATCGGCCGGGACGTTTTGCGAAAGCGAACGCCCCGGGACGTTTTGCGAAAGCGAACGCCCGTTCGCCATCAAATGTTCGCGAACCGTGCGTTCGCGGCCGGCCCCATTTACCTTAATGGCAGGCGAATCTGAAAAACCTTTAGGTCATATTTGCAGCCACCAAATACTTATTAGAAGTGCACAAATAGTCCCACAACATGGATAGTGACATACCAGAGGGGGATCAATGGCAAAAATTCCCACAAAAAATATGTATTTTAATCAGGGGACATTTTTATGCGTCTTAAAGGGAAACTCTCAAAATGTGCCCTGCTGGAGCCAAAATTTTTTTTATTTTAGGACAAGGGAGTATAGGCCCCAAAAATTAGGTATTCACCTGACAGAAAAGAACAAGTGATTATGTGGCTGGAGGTATATTAGGCAGTCAGTGGATAACAATTTTACTGTAGGCCAGTGGAGTACAGGCCCCAAAAATGATGCATTCACTGGACAGAAAAGAACAAGTGATTATGTGGCTGGAGGTATATTAGGCGGTTCAGTGGATAACAATTTTACTGCAGGCCAGTGGAGTACAGGCCCCAAACATTAGGCATTCACCGGACAGAAAAGAACAAGTCATTATGTGGCTGGAGGTATATTAGACAGTCAGTGAATACCAATTTTACTGCAGGCCAGTGGGGTACAGGCCCCAAACATTAGGCATTCACCGAACAGAAACGAACAAGTGATTATGTGGCTGGAGGTATATTAGGAAGTCCGTGGATAACAATTTTACTGAAGGCCAGTGGAGTACAGGCCCCAAACATTAGGCATTCACCGGACAGAAAAGAACAAGTAATTATGTGGCTGGAGGTATATTAGACGTTCAGTGGATAACAATTTTACTGAAGGCCAGTGGAGTATAGGCCCCAAACATTAGGCATTCACCGGACAGAAAAGAACAAGTGATTATGTGGCTGGAGGTATATTAGACGGTCAGTGGATAAAAATTTTACTGTAGGTCAGTGGAGTACAGGCCCCAAAAATTTTGCATTCACCGGACAGAGATGAACAAGTGATTTTGTGGCTGGAGGTATATTAGACAGTCAACACCAATATAAACATCAGTACATCAATATGCATGGAACCATAGCATAAACCTCTATAAAAATCTTACACAACACAAAATAATAAGCAACATCTTTATTGACTTTCATATAAGACATACATCTATAAAATAACATATATCATGAGAGCAGGAATATGGAGAAAGGGTCCCTCCAGTACTGCATCCTAAGTTAAATGATGAAAAACAACTAACCAGTATAGTGCTGTTTTTCATCATTTAACTTAGGATGCCGTTCGGCACTATATGATGTCTATGCGTGGTTCATGCTATGTTGCACAGTGACTGCTGAGCTGTACTATTGCACTTTCTATCCCTAGTACTGGAGGGATCCTTTCTCCATATTCCTGCTCTCTCATTATATATGTTATTTTATAGATGAAAGTCTTATATGAAAGTCAATAAAGATGTTGTTTATTATTTTGTGTGGTGTAAGATTTTTATGGGGGTTTATATTAGACGGTCAGTGGATAACAATTTTTCTGCAGGCCAGTGGAGTACAGGCCCCAAACATTAGGCATTCACCAGACAGAAAAGAACAAGTGATTTTGTGGCTGGAGGTATATTAGACGGTCAGTGGATAACAATTTACTGCAGGCCAGTGGAGTACAGGCCCCAAACATTAGGCATTCACCCGACAGAAATGAACAAGTGATTATGTGGCTGAAGGTATATTAGACAGTCAGTGTATAACAATTTTACTGCAGGCCAGTGGAGTACAGGCCCCAAACATTAGGCATCCACCTGACAGAAAAGAACAAGTGATTATGTGGCTGAAGGTATATTAGGTGGTCAGTGGATAACAATTTTACTGTAGGCCAGTAGAGTACAGGCCCAAAAAATTTGGCATTCACCGGACAGAAAAGGCCTTTTATGCCGCTGTATATACATAAGACAAGGACCATTCTTTGTTCTGCGTTGTGGAGGATATGTGTAGGCTGGCATGAGGAAATTCTATTACACAAGGTTATCACCGGTGTTGAATTCCTCAGAGATCCATGCCTCCATGCCTCAAAATGTGAGGTAGTCCACACTGTTGTGAGCTAGGCGAGTGCACTTATCGGTCATGATCCCCTGCTACTGCGCTGAACGTCCAGGACACTTGACAAGGGGCAAGCCAAGAGTTCCATGGCAAATTGTGCCAGCTGTGGCCACAGGTCAAGCCTGCACACCCAGTAGTCCAGGGTTTCCTCGCTTCTCAGAGCATCCACATCGGCCGTTAACCCAATGTAGTCGGACACCTGTCGGTCTAGGTGTTCCCTGAGGCTGGATTCGGAGGGTGGCTGTCGATGGGTTGGATGCAAGAATGATCTCATATCCGAAGTGACCAAAACATCTTCAAACCGCCCTCTTCTTGCATGTGCGGTAGGATTGGTACCCGCACCTGTTTAGCTGTTGGTGGAAATTTCTCTGCCAGCGCCCGCAACAGCAGAATGCAGCATCTCTCGCAGAAAGGCCTGAAAATGCTGCATTCTGACAGCCCTTTGTGATGCTGGTAACATGTCCACCATTTTGTGTTAGTACTGGGGGTCTAAGTACATTGCCACCCAGTACTGGTCCTTGCCCTTTATGCTTTTTATACGGGGGTCCCTCTTCACACACTGGAGCATGAAGGCGCCCATTTGCACAAAATTGGAAGCGGTGGAGCACCCTGGCTCCTGCTCATCGCCCAAGAGAATGTCGTCCTCGGTCTCCTCCCCCATCCACGGACAACACCAGGGATCCCCAAAAAGTCTCCCTCAAAGCCTGCTCTTCTTGCTCCTCCTCCTCCCCCCAGCCACCATTCTCCTCTGACTCCTCTTCACACTCCTGCTGACTTGTCTCAGATGGAGTAGCCCCCCTGGGAATTCATCCAGCATTGCGACTTCCTTGTCTTCCAGCTCCTGCTCCTTGACGGCTTGATCAATGACACGATGCAATGCACACTCCAAAAAGAAGGCGTAAGGTACGATGTCACTGATGGCGCCCTGGCTGCGACTGACCAGTTTGGTGATCTCATCAAATGGCCACAGAAGTCTGCATGCGGCGCACATGAGCAGTCACTGGCACGGTGAAAATAAACCAAGCTCCTCAGAACCTGTCCTGCTGCAGAGTTCGTACAGGTAGTCGTTAACGGCACGTTAACGGCACATCAAGCATATATAAGGTAGAGTTTCAGCACGTCGGGCTATCAAAAATTAGACGTCTGACGGGCAGGTGGTGTCGCCGCTGAACATCAGTAAGGCGAGCCATGGCCATGTAAGATCTTTTAAAATGGCCAGAGATTTTCCTGGCTTGCCACAAGATGTCCTGGACACCGGGGTATTTGGCAATGAATCGCTGTACGACTAAGTTCAGGACGTGTGCCGTGATTGGCACGTGTGTCATTTTGCCCTGTGTCAGCACGCTCAGCAGATTGGCACCGTTGTCGCACACCACTTTACCACTGTTAATTTGAGCGAGGTTAGTCACGGATCTGCCTGTGACTGCAGAGCTGAAAGCAGTGCAGGATCGATGTGGCTCTTGGCTTCCAGGCACAACAGCCGCAGCACAGCATGGCAACGTCTCACCTGGCATGTCGAATAGCTTGGGAGGTGCAGCGGAAGAGGCGGTAGCAGTGGAAAAGGAAGAGTCAGCCGAGGAGGAGACAGAGGATGGAATAGGAGGAGGAGAAGAAGAGGCAGGCCTGAATGCAATCCGTGGCAGTAACACCAAATCCACACTGGTGCCACAGGTTACATGCTTGATGGCCGTCAGAAGGTTCACCCAGTGGGCAGTAAAAGTCATGTACCTTCCCTGCCCGTGTTTTATAGACAACGTGTCTGTGGTCAGATGTATCTTGGCACCGACATTGTGTGGCAGAGATATATTCACTTGCCGCTGAAAGTGGCCATATAGCTCTGGGATGCCCTTCTGGGAGAAATCTTTCCTTCCGGGGACCTTCCATTGTGGTGTGCAAGGCCTCCGAGTCTACCAGTTTATTTGGCAGTAGTTGGCGGGCTAGCAGTTCTGACAAGCCAGCGGTCACAGAAGCCTGCCTTGTGCCAGATGAACGTGATGACGGCACGGTGGAAGGTGGAGTAGAGGACAAATGGGAGGAGAGAGCAGAAAGAGAAGAGGCAGGACGTGGAGCGCAGAGAGTGTGGCTTTTTGGGTTCTCCCACTGGGCTCAGTGATGGGAGGCCAGGTGCCTTCATAAGGCAGTCGTCCCTAGGTGAGTGTTGGGTTTACCACGACTTATGCGTTGACAGCACAGGCTGCAGATGGCAACACTATTGTCAGCAGCTGACACGTTAAAAAAGGCCAACACTGCGGAGCCATGTGCCGGCGTTCTGGGAGCACAAGATGTGACCATGCATGGTGGATGGCTTGCTCCAGATACATTTGCAGTCTGCTTTTCGCCTCCTGTGCACTGCAAGTTCTGCCTGCTTCTCCGCTGGGTGGCGGCCGTTGCTAACTTCTCTTGCTTATCTGATGCCAAGAATGGCTGCGCATCAGTAAGGTCTGGGAATGAATGGGAAAATAATTCCTCTGACTCGAGTGGAGGGGCTATGGTGCTGGTGGTGGTGTCTTTGGGGGTGCACACAGCAGAGAGTGAGGAAGGTGCAGGTACAGAGTATGAGGAGGGTGCAGAAGCGGAAGGCTGAGTGAGCCACTCAACCAACCCTGTTGCGTCCTTTGACGTAATCGCACGCACCTTCTCCAAGTTCCCACTTAGGCTCCGGCCTGGTGGACCTGCCCGACCCCTACCACCCATGCGGAATAGCCTGCTTCTTCCTCTGTCTGTCATTTTCAAACTGACCCTGTGCCAATAGGGCATGTCAAATTTTTTGACTTTGTTTTTCAAAAAATGAGGGTGCTCAAAAAGTTGTGTTTTGGTTAGCAATTCATAATAATATTTACAAGAAATGGCAATTACATTGTTTTGCTTGGTAAATAGCTACTTCAATTTTGTTATATTTTGACGTTTTATGTAAAATTCACAGCAAACTGTCTTCTTTCAAGAAGTGCCTTCTTCTCATTATTTCTGTCTGTACTTCTGCTCTAAGGTTAAGAATATACTTATATTATACTATAAAATATGTAAAAAAAAGATATGCCATTCGTAAAAGTTTTTAAACTAGCAATACTCATTTGCAGCAGACTGTCTTTTTAATAATTTTTACTAATCTCATACTTTATCAATTTTTATCATAGTATCATACAAATAGTAACATTTTCTTGTCTTTCTTTTTCCAGGCACGAATAGTTTCTTCCACTTGCACAATCTTAAAATTTGGAACCATGGCTAGTAAAAAGGAAGACAAGACTGGCAACTTCCACTCACATGAGTAACTTTATTGGAACTGGTCGAGAAATGCTGCCTTCTGAACTCCCAACTCTGCATGATGTTCTAAGATATGGCCTTCTGCTAAAACAGCAGAGTGGAGAGAATGTCAGAAATTACCCAGCAGCCACTCTTGCAAAGTGGGAGCTAGCAAACAGTTGTTTTGCAGCGCCAATATTAAAATTGAGAGTCACAGTCCTGAAGAAGATAGAAGAAAACTGGGAAAAGGCCAAAAACATATCACTTGGCAGAGGCAAACTGCAAGTGAAAGAGGCCTTCATAGCAATGTTAGACAAGCTTTTTGACATCCCCAATTGCAAGTGTGAGATTAAGCTATGTTCAGAATTTGAGGGTCCATGTCCAGGTGGTGCTGACTGTAAACATGAAGTGCACATCTCCTGCTCTTGTTCTAAGGACATGAAGATCCCTGTCAAAGAACTAGTGTTTATTAATGGTCAAAGAGAGAAGGTTGGATCTGTTGGACAGCATTAAATTAGATTACCAGATCTACCTGAGCACAGAAGACAAATTAAAAAGCAGAAGAGGCAAGAAGATGAAGTAAGAAGAATTTCTGAATATGAGCAGAAAAGGAAGGAAAAGTTAACATTACAGTCATTACAACCAAATAAAGTTATTTTCTCTGAAGAAGATGATGTTGAAGATGAAGATTATGAAGAACCTTTGCAGATACCATGTGATGATTCTGATGTACCTTCTACTTCAAGTACAAGTTAGTATAATAGATTACAATTGCACAATGTTGCATTGCAAAGTATTAGGTATGGTGTTCCTCTACGTGCTACAGCTGCCATTACAACAGCTGCATTTTTGGATGCTGGGTTAATTACTGAAGGAGACAGGAGACTTGTGGTTGATCACAAAAAAATAAAAAGGGCCCAAGAAAAAGTAATGAAATCACTTGATGAAGAATTTTATGCTCGATGCCGGATAGGCAAAATTGAATGTATCTTCTTTGATGGACGCCAGAATTCTACTAAAGTTCTGTTACAAGAACTCAAGTCATCAGTTTCCAAGTATTGTGAAAGAGCAGTATTTTGTGGAAACAGGTATATACTGTAGAACACCTGAATCAATATTTGGAGGAAGCAGGTATATCGCACCCCTCAATCAGTATTTTGTGAAAGCCGGTGTATCGCAGGCCTGAATCAATATTTGGTGTAAGCAGGTATATCGCACCCCTCAATCAGTATTTTGTGGAAGCAGGCATATATAACCCCTTAATCAATATTTTGTAGAAGCATGTTTATTGTACCTCTCAATCAGTATTTAGTGGAAACAGGTATATCGCACCCCTCAATCAGTATTTTGTGGAAGCAGGTATATCAAACCCCTTAATCAGTATTTTGTTGAAGCAGGTATATCACACCCCTCAATCTATATTTTGTGGAAGCAGGTATATTAAACCCCATAATCAGTATTTTGTGGAAGCAGGTATATAGAACCCCTTAATCAATATTTGGTGGAAGCAGGTATATCGCACCCCTCAATCAGTATTTTGTGGAAGCCAGTGTATCGCAGGCCTCAATCAATATTTGGTGGAAGCAGGTATATCGCACCTCTCAATCAGTATTTTGTGGAAGCAGGTATATAGAACCCCTTAATCAATATTTAGTAGAAGCAGGTATATCACACACCCTCAATCAGTATTTTGTGGAAACAGGTATATAGAACCCCTGAATCAATATTAGGTGGAAGCAGGTATATCACACCCCTCAATCAGTATTTTGTGGAAGCAGGTATATAGAACCCCTTAATCAGTATTAAGTATAAGCAGGTATATCGCACCCCTCAATCAGTATTTTTTGTAAACAGGTATATAGAACACCTGAATCAATATTTGGTGGAAGCAGGTATATCGCACCCCTCAATCAGTATTTGGTGGAAGTCGGTGAATCATATACCTCAATCAATATTTGGTGGAAGCAGGTATATCGCACCCTCAATCAGTATTTTGTGAAAGCAGGTATATAGAACCCCTTAATCAGTATTTTGTAGAAGCAGGTATATCGCAACCCTCAATTAGTATTTTGTGGAAACAGGTATATCGCACCCCTTAATCAGTATTTTGTGGAAGCCGGTGTATCGCAGGCCTCAATCAATATTTGGTGGCAGCAGGTATATCGCACCCCTCAATAAGTATTTTGTGGAAGCAGGTATTTAGAACCCCTTAATCAGTATTTTGTAGAAGCAGGTATATCGCACCCCTCAATCATTATTTAGTGGAAACAGGTATATCGCACCCCTCAATCAGTATTTTGTGGAAGCAGGTATATCAAACCCCTTAATCAGTATTTTGTGGAAGCAGGTATATTGCACCCCTCAATCAGTTCTTTTTGGGGCAACAGGTATATCACACCCATTGCAAATACTTGTCCCTCTATATATCTGCAGTATCGCAGCAGAACTGCACATAACTGCTGCACAATACAAATGCACTATAATATACTTTCTATGTTAGAAAGTATATTATAGGTATATCACTCCCCTCAATCGGTTTTTTGGGGGCAACAGATATATCACACCAGTTGCAATTAGTTATTCCAATTGCATTTGTCCCTCTATATAGCTGTGGTATCGCAGCAGAACAGCACACAATTGCTGCACAATACAAATGCACTATAATATACTTTCTATGTTAGAAAATATATTATAAGTATAACACACCCCTCAGTATATCACACCTATCGATAGCACACCTATACCAGTCCTTAAAAGGACTTTTATGGCCCTATTAGCTAGCATTTGGTGTCCCTAACAGTCTGCCCCTGCTCCACAAAGCAACCTGTCCCTACACTGGCAAAACACAGAATGTAAAATAGCTGCCAGATCGGGTTCTGTGATAGGGTGGGGGTATGTCCATGTGCTGAAACGTCTCAATTGGCTGTCCTGTTCCACCTGATGGATGTGTCATGGGTCAAAGTTCGGCGCAATGCAAAAGAATATGGCGGCGGCGGACATCGCCATATGTTCACATGTTTGGCGAATAGCAAACGAGCAAAGTTCGCTGCGAAACGACCATCGGGCGAACCGCAAGGCCATCTCTAATCAGCATGGCTTGAAGAGGGATCAGCTCTGTTAAACTAATCTAATCATTTTCTATGAGGAGATAAGTTTTATACTGGACTGGGGGGAGTCAATGAATGTCATATATCTTGACTTCTCCAAAGCACTTGACACTGTACCACATAAAAGATTAGTACATAAAATAAAAATGCTTGGACTGGGAGAAAATGTCTGTATGTGGGTAAGTAACTGGCTCAGTGATAGAAAAAAGAGGATGGCTATTAACGGTACACACTCAGATTGGGTCACGGTCACTAATGGAGTACCTCAGGGGTCAGTATTGGGCCCTATTCTCTTCAATATATTTATTAATGATCTTGTAGAAGGCTTGACACTAAACTGTGTGAAGTAATTAACACGGAAGAGGACAGTATACTACTACAGAGGGATCTGGATAGATTGGAGGCTTGGGCAGAGAAGTGGAAGATGAGATTTAACAGCTACAAATGTAAGGTTATGCACATGGGAAGGAATAATGTAAATTACCCCCGTACATACTAAATTGTAAAACACTGGGTGACGTTGACATGAAAAGGACTTTTAGGAATTTTAATAAACAGCAAACTTAACTTAGCAACCAGTGTCAGGCAGCTGCTGCCAAGGCCAATAAGATAATGGGGTGCATCAAAATGAGCATAGATGCATGTGATGAGAATATAGTCCTGCCACTTTACAAATCACTAGTAAGACTGCACTTGTGTACTGTGTATTGTGTACAATTCTGAGCTCCAGTGAACAAGAAAGACATAGCAGAGCTGGAGAGGGTTCAGAGGAGTGCAACAAAACTAATAACTCGAATGGGTGTACTACAATACCTAAAAAGATTATCAAAATTAGAAAAAAAAGATGACTGACGGACGATCTAATAACCATGTATAAATATATTAGGGGTCGGTACAAAGATCTCTCCCATAATCTACAGTATTTATACCCAGGACTGTGTACTTCTAGAGGAAAGATGGTTTCTACACAAACATAGAAAAGGATAGTTTACTGTAAGAACAGTGAGACTATGGAACTCTCTGCCAGAGGATGTGATGATGGTGATGGGAAACTCACTAAAAGAGTTCAAGAGGGGCCTGGATGTACCGTATTTCTGGAGTGTAATAATATTACAGGCTATAGCTACTAGAGATGGGTTGTTAATCCAGGGAGTTATTCTGATTTCCTAATTGGAGTTGGTAAGGCATTTTTTCCTCTAAAGTGAGGAAATTTTGCCTCTACCTTATGAGGTTTTCTACCTTCCTCTGGATCAACTTGCAGGATAACAGGTAGAACTGGATGGATGTCTTTTTTAGCCTTACAAACTATGGGGGTAATTTATTAAGACTGGCGTTTTAGACGCCGGTGTTAATAACCCCTATATCTGGCGGTGGATCCGCCAGAGTTATGAAGAGGTGCAAGCCTCTACATAACTTCGCGCATTTAACGCCCATCTAAATGTAAGCTAGATTCCTAGGTGGCTTACATTTAAACTATTTTCTATGCCTAAAAAAGGCCTCTACCTCAGGAGGAAATTTGGCCTCTACCTCATGAGGTTATCTGCCTTTCCCTTGCAGGATAACAGGTTGAACTGGATGGATGTATGTCTTTTTTTAGCCTTACAAACTGTGGAGGGCATTTATTAAGACCGACGTTTTAGACGCCGGTGTTAATAAACCCTATATTTGGCGGTGGATCCGCGAAGTTATGAAGAGGCGCAGCCCTCTACATAACTTTGGCGCATCCAGCGCCAGTCTAAATGCAAGCCAGCTTTCTAGGTGGCTTACATTTAAACTATTTTCCATTTCTAAAACAGGCTATTTTAGACCTGGCGTGAGTGGGGGAAAATTCTGGATAATAAATAAGTATGTTACTATATTACTATCAGAGGACATAGTTTAAAGACATTAAACCCAAATATTGCTTTGTTATATCCATGTTAGTGAACATATATTTCAAAGACATTTTACCCCAAACATGACATTGTCATATCCAGGTTAGTGAAGGCATATCTTAAAGACATTTTGCCACACAAATTGCATTGTTTTACCCATTTTAGTGAAAGCATTACTGCATCAGACCGTATACAGACCGTATAGTTCAAAGACATTTTACTGAAAAAATTGCAGTTATACTCTTGTTAGTGAATGCATACTTCAAATACATTTTACTCCAATCATTGCATTGCTATACCCATGTTTGTGATGACATTACTGTATCTGACCACATAGTTTAAAGACATTTTACCGCAAAAATTGCATTGTTATACCCATGTTAGTGAATGCATACTTCAAAGACATTTTACTCCAAACATTGCATTGCTATACTCATGTTAGTTTATACATAGCTCAAAGACATTATATCACAAAAATTGCATTGTTATATGTGTAATTTTTACATTATCTCTTCCTCTCATTGCATTAAAGATCTTAAAAGGAGGGGAGGGGGAGAAAGAGCAAAAAAAATATGTTTATATATATATATATATATATATATATATATACACTCACCTAAAGAATTATTAGGAACACCATACTAATGGACCCCCTTTTGCCTTCAGAACTGCCTTAATTCTACGTGGCATTGATTCAACAAGGTGCTGATAGCATTCTTTAGAAATGTTGGCCCATATTGATAGGATAGCATCTTGCAGTTGATGGAGATTTGAGGGATGCACATCCAGGGCACGAAGCTCCTGTTCCACCACATCCCAAAGATGCTCTATTGGGTTGAGATCTGGTGACTGTGGGGGCCATTTTAGTACAGTGAACTCATTGTCATGTTCAAGAAACCAATTTGAAATTATTCGAGCTTTGGGACATGGTGCATTATCCTGCTGGAAGTAGCCATCAGAGGATGGATACATGTTCTCATTCTGTTTTTACGCCAAATTCGGACTCTACCATTTGAATGTCTCAACAGAAATCGAGACTCATCAGACCAGGCAACATTTTTCCAGTCTTCAACAGTCCAATTTTGGTGAGCTCGTGCAAATTGTAGCCTCTTTTTCCTATTTGTAGTGGAGATGAGTGGTACCCGGTGGGGTCTTCTGCTGTTGTAGCCCATCCGCCTCAAGGTTGTGCGTGTTGTGGCTTCACAAATGCTTTGCTACATACCTCGGTTGTAACGAGTGGTTATTTCAGTCAACGTTGCTCTTCTATCAGCTTGAATCAGTCGGCCCATTCTCCTCTGACCTCTAGCATCCACAAGGCATTTTTGCCCACAGGACTGCCGCATACTGGATGTTTTTCCCTTTTCACACCATTCTTTGTAAACCCTAGAAATGGTTGTGCGTGAAAATCCCAGTAACTGAGCAGATTGTGAAATACTCAGACCGGCCCGTCTGGCACCAACAACCATGCCACGCTCAAAATTGCTTAAATCACCTTTCTTTCCCATTCTGACATTCAGTTTGGAGTTCAGGAGATTGTCTTGACCAGGACCACACCCCTAAATGCATTGAAGCAACTGCCATGTGATTGGTTGACTAGATAATTGCATTAATGAGAAATAGAACAGGTGTTCCTAATAATTCTTTAGGTGAGTGTGTATATATATATATATATATATATATAAATGTGAGTCCTACGAGCTCTCAGATTGCTCTCAGCATATTACATTTTTATATAGAATCGATTTGGACACTAATCAATTTTTTTTTATATTTTCCTGTGAAAAACATTTGACAAATCAGACACAAAACAAATTTCAAGAAATTTGCTAATCTCTACCACATGAAAATTTTTGATACTGTCCCATGCTCCACTTTAAAGATCTGTGTATGTGTTTCCCTATTGAATTTAATGGGAAGGAAACGTAGCCAAGAAGTGGGTAGCTAAAATATTTAGGCAGAGTTTAACTGGAGAAGCAGCGGTTTCCTTTGCAATGGATATTGAGGAGGACCAAAAAGTAAAAAAAAAATTAAAAAAGAAAATTATAAATTGCCTTTTTCTATATCCACTCATTTATAATTGATAAAAAAATAAAAAAATGTAAATAAACTATACATAATTGGTATTGCTGTGTCCATAACAACCTGATCTATAAAAGGATTATGTAACTAATCTTGGTGGAGGCCATAAAAAAATAAAAAACAATGATAGAATTACGGTTTTTGTCACCTGATCTCCCCAAAAATTTTATAGTGATCAAAAAGTCATGTATCCCAGCATGATGCCAATTAAAACTACAGCCCGTCCCGCAAAAAACAAGTCCCAACACAGTAACATTGGTGAAAATTTTTTTAAAATTAAAGTGATTTTATGCTGCAAAAGTAGTAAAACATGAAAAAACTATATAAGTTTGGTATCACCATAATTGTATTGACCCACAGAACAAAGTTATCTTATTATATATACTGTATGAGGAACCCCATAAAAAACAAAAGTAAAAAAGACAGAATTTCAATTTTTGCACACCTCACAAAAAATTGTATCAAAATTTATCAGAAAGTCATGTGTATCCCAAAATTGTATCAATAAAAACTACTTCTTGTCCCGCAAAAAACAAGCCCTCACACAGTAATGTTGGTGAAAAACGCCGCAAACCACAGGTCAATTCAGACCTGCGGTTTGCGGCTTTTACCTGTGGTTGCGGCGGCTGGCGGCGGTGCCATCGGGTCCCCATGCGGCTGTAGGGGGGATCCGATGGCATGGAAGGCAGCGCGATGCCTAAGGAAGGCACCTGGATCTCACAGGCCGGAAGCTGTATGAGTAATACTCACTGTATTACTCATACAGCCAATGCATTCCAATACAGAAGTATTGGAATGTATTGTAAAGGATTAGACCCCAAAAGTTGAAGTCCCAAAGTGGGACAAAAATTAAAGTGAAAAAAAAAGTTTAAAAAATAAAGTTTTCCCCCCAAAAAATTTAAAGTTTCAAGTAAAAATAAACAAAAACGTCATTTTCCCCAAATAAAGTTAAAAAAAATTCGTAAAAAATAGGGGAAAAAAAAGTATACACATTAGGTATCGCCGCGTCCGTATCGACCAGCTCTATAAAAATATCACATGACCTAACCCCTCAGATGAACACCGTAAAAAAATTTCAATAAAAACTGTACTAAATAAACCATTTTTTGTCACCTTACATCACAAAAAGTACAACTGAAAGAGATCAAAAAGGCGTTTGCCCACCAAAATAGTACCAATCTAATCGTCACCTTCTCCCGCAAAAAATGTGCCCCTACCTGAGACAATCGCCCAAAAAATAAAAAGACTATGGCTCAGAATTTGGAGACACTAAAACATAATTTTTATTTTGAAAAAGCTGTTATTGTGTTAAACTTACATAAATAAAAAAAAGTATACATATTAGCTATCGCCGCGTCCGTATCGACCAGCTCTATAAAAATATCACTTGACCTAACCCCTCAGATGAACACCGTAAAAAATTTAAAATAAAAACTGTGCTAAATAAACAATTTTTTGTCACTTTACATCACAAAAAGTGTAATAGCAAGCGATCAAAAAGTCACACGCACCCCAAAATAGTGCCAATCAAACCGTCATCTTATCCCACAAAAATCATACCCTACCCAAGATAATCGCCCAAAAACTGAAAAAATTATAGCTCTCAGACTATGGAAACACTAAAACATGATTTTTTTTGTTTAAAAAAAGAAATCATTGTGTAAAACTTACATAAATAAAAAAAAGTATACATATTAGGTATCGCCGCATCCGTGACAACCTGGTCTATAAAAAATACCACATGATCTAACCTGTCAGATGAATGTTGTAAATAACAAAAAATAAAAACGGTGCCAAAACAGCTATTTCTTGTTACTTTGCCTTACAAAAAGTGTAATATAGAGCAACCAAAAATCATATGTACCCTAAACTAGTACCAACAATACAGCCACCCTATCCCGTAGTTTCTAAAATGGGGTCACTTTTTGGAGTTTCTACTCTAGGGGTGCATCAGGGGGGCTTCAAATGGGACATGGTGTCAAAAAAAAGTCAAAAGCCTTACAAAAACCGTATGGCATTCCTTTCATTCTGCGCCCTACCGTGTGCCCGCACAGCAGTATACGACCACATATGAGGTGTTTCTGTAAACTACAGAATCCGGGCAATAAATATTGAGTTTTGTTTGGCTGTTAACTCTTGCTTTGTTACTGGAAAAAATTGATTAAAATGGAAAATTTGCCAAAAAATGTAAATTCTGAAATTTCATCTCCATTTGCCAATAACTCTTGTAGAACACCTAAAGGGTTAACGACCTTTGTAAAATCAGTTTTGAATATCTTGAGGGGTGTAGTTTCTCAGATGGGGTCACTTTTATGGAGTTTTTACTGTAGGGGTGCATCAGGTGGGCTTCAAATGGAACATGGTGTCAAAAAAACCAGTCCAGCAAAATCTGCCTTCCAAAAACAGTATGGCATTTCTTTCCTTCTGCGCCCTGCCGTGTGCCCGTACAGTAGTTTACGATCACACATGGGGTGTTTCTGAGTTTTGTTTGGCTGTTAACCCTTGCTTTGTAACTGGAAAAAATATATTAAAATGGAAAATCTGCCAAAAAAGTGAAATTTTGAAATTATATCTCTATTTTCCATTAATTCTTGTGGAACACCTAAAGGGTTAATGACGTTTGTAAAATCAGTTTTGAATACCTTGAGGGGTGTAGTTTCTAGATTGGGGTCATTTTTGTGTGGTTTCTACTATGTAAGCCTGACAAAGTAACTTCAGACCTGAACTAGTCCCTAAAAATTGGGTTTTTGAAAATTTCAGAAAAATTTCAAGATTTGCTTCTAAACTTCTAAGCCTTGTAACATATCCAAAAAATAAAATATTCCCAAAATGATCCAAACATGAAGTAGACATATGGGGAATGTGAAGTAATAACTATTTTTGGAGGTATTACTATGTATTATAGAAGTAGAGAAATTGAAACTTGGAAATGTGCAATTTTTTTAACATTTTTGGTAAATTTGGTATTTTTTTTATAAATAAAAATGATTTTTTTTTTTTTACTTCATTTTACCAGTGTCATGAAGGACAATATGTGACGAAAAAACAATCTCAGAATGGATAAGTCAAGGCGTTTTAAAGTTATCACCACTTAAAGTGACACTGGTCAGATTTGCAAAAAATGGCCTGGTCCTTAAGGTGAAATAAGGCTGTGTCCTTAAGGAGTTAAAAAGATTACAGCTAATTCCATGTTAGAAAATCCAGGTACCGCTCCTTCCCTTCTGAATGCTGCCATGTCCGCAAACAGCTGTTTATGACCACATATGGGATGTTGCCATATTCAGGGAAAAAAATGCATAACAAAATGTGGGGTGCATTTTCTCCTATTACCTCTTGTGAAAATGAAACATTTGGTGCTAGCAACATTTTATTATAAAAAATGTAATGTTTTATTTTCACAGCCAAGTGTTTCTAAATTCTTTGAAATGCTTGCTGAGTCAAATCGCTTGCTGCATCCCTCAATAAATTCTTTGAGGGGTGTAGTTTCCAAAATGGAGTCACTTTTTGGGAGTTTCCACTGTTGGGATATCTCAGGGTCTCTTCAAATGCAACACAGTGCCCAAAAACCATTCCAGTAAAACCTGCCCTCCAAAAAAAATATTGTGCGTCTTCCATTCTGTGCCCTGCCGTGTGCCCATACAGCAGCTTACTTACTTATTTTTTACATATCTACCGATAGAAACATCTACTGCATCTAGCTCGCCATGACGGTATGGAATACTGGAATTGGGTGTGACTTAAAAAGGTTTTGTGGTATAAGATCAACATTTTGCATAAAAAAAGCCATAATTGTTGCATAATATTCTGTCACAATGTAATTCAACCAATAGTTTGTATAAGTAAGACAAAAATATCTGTCCATACACCAAATTCATCATCCAGCATGAGCCACTGTGATAAATCTGATACATGCCTATACAGCCCATCTAACTTTGCACCATCTATAGGATTAGTAAATCTGCTCCACTGTGCTTGCTTCATTCATATCTCTGACATTCTGTTCTGATATAGAAGCAAAATAATGAAAATATCGGCAGTACAGTATCTGTCGGCACTGCCAAAACCCAATTGATTATAGCTAAGTGCATTGAGTTATATCATGACGTGAATCATTTTACTGGACAAAATAGCACAGCATGAGGCACTATTTTGTCCATCATTTTGATGAAATCTGCAACAGAGGCCCATATATTGACTTCCCCATGGGCAACTCAAAGTGTTGTTCTTTGTAACTCATGGACACCATGGTCACCTTTCCAGAATCCCTTCTAAATACCAATCTTGTATTTTTACATAGGATATTTGTAAACCATTAGAAAAAAAAACATTGTCGAAAAATGAAGACAAATGCTATGCTGGCTGCAAAGTGTTTGCTATTTTCCTCATGCCTTAGGGTGCATGAGAATGTACTTCAAGTTGAGTGATTTGAGATTAGTGTGTACTTGCAATGCTTCTTCAGTTTTCGAAAGTGCTTTAGTGTTATGACAGAACCCTGATTATTATCACGTACGAAATATGTTCCTGATAGTAATCCAAGCTGAGAATACTGCTGTTCTGACTTGAGGTGAACAATTACAGTATTTTTTTCTCCTAATGGATTTTCATTATTAGGAAGATGTAGCAGTAATTATAGCTACTAATAGCCTGTGTACATACTGATGTTAATATGTATTGATAGATGTTTTGTATCCTAATGATCTAAAAAAACTTTCGTCTGCACTGTTTCTCAATATTTTTTTCCCCATAAAACATGATTTATGACATGGACCAAATGCAAACAAGAAATTGCTTTGCTTTCCAGAATCTGTGATGGAAGCACAGCCTCCAAAGGAGGCATTAATTCTGCCTAAGTCTCTATTCACATCTCCATCAGAGGCTGTGTTATGACCTGACGTCCCAGAATCCTAATTTTTATGGGAAAAATAAAGATGAAAGCAGTTTAATTTCTTCTATTAAAACAACAAACACCTTGATATAACAAGATGGGTCCTATTACAGGGAGTGCAGAATTATTAGGCAAATGAGTATTTTGACCACATCATCCTCTTTATGCATGTTGTCTTACTCCAAGCTGTATAGGCTCGAAAGCCTACTACCAATTAAGCATATTAGGTGATGTGCATCTCTGTAATGAGAAAGGGTGTGGTCTAATGACATCAACACCCTATATTAGGTGTGCATAATTATTAGGCAACTTCCTTTCCTTTGGCAAAATGGGTCAAAAGAAGGACTTGACAGGCTCAGAAAAGTCAAAAATAGTGAGATATCTTGCAGAGGGATGCAGCACTCTTAAAATTGCAAAGCTTCTGAAGTGTGATCATCGAACAATCAAGCGTTTCATTCAAAATAGTCAACAGGGTCGCAAGAAGCGTGTGGAAAAACCAAGGCGCAAAATAACTGCCCATGAACTGAGAAAAGTCAAGCGTGCAGCTGCCAAGATGCCACTTGCCACCAGTTTGGCCATATTTCAGAGCTGCAACATCACTGGAGTGCCCAAAAGCACAAGGTGTGCAATACTCAGAGACATGGCCAAGGTAAGAAAGGCTGAAAGATGACCACCACTGAACAAGACACACAAGCTGAAACGTCAAGACTGGGCCAAGAAATATCTCAAGACTGATTTTTCTAAGGTTTTATGGACTGATGAAATGAGAGTGAGTCTTGATGGGCCAGATGGATAGGCCCGCGGCTGGATTGGTAAAGGGCAGAGAGCTCCAGTCCGACTCAGACGCCAGCAAGGTGAAGGTGGAGTACTGGTTTGGGCTGGTATCATCAAAGATGAGCTTGTGGGGCCTTTTTCGGGTTGAGGATGGAGTCAAGCTCAACTCCCAGTCCTACTGCCAGTTTCTGGAAGACACCTTCTTCAAGCAGTGGTACAGGAAGAAGTCTGCATCCTTCAAGAAAAACATGATTTTCATGCAGGACAATGCTCCATCACACGCGTCCAAGTACTCCACAGCGTGGCTGGCAAGAAAGGGTATAAAAGAAGAAAATCTAATGACATGGCCTCCTTGTTCACCTGATCTGAACCCCATTGAGAACCTCTGGTCCATCATCAAATGTGAGATTTACAAGGAGGGAAAACAGTACACCTCTCTGAACAGTGTCTGGGAGGCTGTGGTTGCTGCTGCACGCAATGTTGATGGTGAACAGATCAAAACACTGACAGAATCCATGGATGGCAGGCTTTTGAGTGTCCTTGCAAAGAAAGGTGGCTATATTGGTCACTGATTTGTTTTTGTTTTGTTTTTGAATGTCAGAAATGTATATTTGTGAATGTTGAGATGTTATATTGGTTTCACTGGTAAAAATAAATAATTGAAATGGGTATATATTTGTTTTTTTGTTAAGTTGCCTAATAATTATGCACAGTAATAGTCACCTGCACACACAGATATCCCCCTAAAATAGCTAAAACTAAAAACAAACTAAAAACTACTTCCAAAAATATTCAGCTTTGATATTAATGAGTTTTTTGGGTTCATTGAGAACATGGTTGTTGTTGTTCAATAATAAAATTAATCCTCAAAAATACAACTTGCCTAATAATTCTGCACTCCCTGTATAAGTCAGTGGAGCCTATCAGGAGCTGCTAGTGTAAGTTGTGAAATGGATCCATCAGAGTTGTACTTTGAGTTTTAATCTGCACTTTACCTCTGTGGGTAACGTTTAACCACCTCCGGACCGCCTAACGCAGGATCGCGTTCCGGAGGTGGCAGCGCTGCGCACAGTCACGCATATACGCGTCATCTCGCGAGACGCGAGATTTCCTGTGAACGCGCGCACACAGGCGCGCGCGCTCACAGGAACGGAAGGTAAGAGAGTTGATCTCCAGCCTGCCAGCGGCGATCGTTCGCTGGCAGGCTGGAGATGTGTTTTTTTTAACCCCTAACAGGTATATTAGACGCTGTTTTGATAACAGCGTCTAATATACCTGCTACCTGGTCCTCTGGTGGTCCCCTTTGTTTGGATCGACCACCAGAGGACACAGGTAGCTCAGTAAAGTAGCACCAAGCACCACTACACTACACTACACCCCCCCCCCCCGTCACTTATTAACCCCTTATTAGCCCCTGATCACCCCATATAGACTCCCTGATCACCCCCCTGTCATTGATTACCCCCCTGTCATTGATCAACCCCCTGTAAAGCTCCATTCAGACGTCCGCATGATTTTTACGGATCCACTGATAGATGGATCGGATCCGCAAAACGCATCCGGACGTCTGAATGAAGCCTTACAGGGGCGTGATCAATGACTGTGGTGATCACCCCATATAGACTCCCTGATCACCCCCCTGTCATTGATTACCCCCCTGTCATTGATTACCCCCCTGTAAAGCTCCATTCAGATGTCCGCATGATTTTTACGGATGCACTGATACATGGATCGGATCCGCAAAACGCATCCGGTCGTCTGAATGAAGCCTTACAGGGGCATGATCAATGACTGTGGTGATCACCCCCCTGTCATTGATTACCCCCCTGTAAAGCTCCATTCAGATGTCCGCATGATTTTTACGGATGCACTGATAGATGGATCGGATCCGCAAAACGCATCCGGACGTCTGAATGAAGCCTTACAGGGGCATGATCAATGACTGTGGTGATCACCTCATATAGACTCCCTGATCACCCCCCTGTCATTGAATACCCCCCTGTCATTGATTACCCCCCTGTAAAGCTCCATTCAGATGTCCGCATGATTTTTACGGATGCACTGATAGATGGATCGGATCCGCAAAACGCATCCGGACGTCTGAATGAAGCCTTACAGGGGCATGATCAATGACTGTGGTGATCACCCCATATAGACTCCCTGATCACCCCCCTGTAAAGCTCCATTCAGATGTCCGCATGATTTTTACGGATGCACTGATACATGGATCGGATCCGCAAAACGCATCCGGTCGTCTGAATGAAGCCTTACAGGGGCATGATCAATGACTGTGGTGATCACCCCCCTGTCATTGATTACCCCCCTGTAAAGCTCCATTCAGATGTCCGCATGATTTTTACGGATGCACTGATAGATGGATCGGATCCGCAAAACGCATCCGGACGTCTGAATGAAGCCTTACAGGGGATTGATCAATGACTGTGGTGATCACCCCATATAGACTCCCTGATCACCCCCCTGTCATTGATCACCCCCCTGTCATTGATTACCCCCCTGTAAAGCTCCATTCAGATGTCCGCATGATTTTTACGGATGCACTGATAGATGGATCGGATCCGCAAAACGCATCCGGACGTCTGAATGAAGCCTTACACGGGCGTGATCAATGACTGTGGTTATCACCCCATATAGACTCCCTGATCACCCCCCTGTCATTGATCACCCCCCTGTCATTGATCACCCCCCTGTCATTGATCACCCCCCTGTCATTTATCACCCCTCTGTAAGGCTCCATTCAGATATTTTTTTGGCCCAAGTTAGCGGAATTTTTTTTTTTTTTTCTTACAAAGTCTCATATTCCACTAACTTGTGTCAAAAAATAAAATCTCACATGAACTCACCATACCCCTCACGGAATCCAAATGCGTAAAATTTTTTAGACATTTATATTCCAGACTTCTTCTCACGCTTTAGGGCCCCTAGAATGCCAGGGCAGTATAAATACCCCACATGTGACCCCATTTCGGAAAGAAGACACCCCCAGGTATTCCGTGAGGGGCATATTGAGTCCATGAAAGATTGAAATTTTTGTCCCAAGTTAGCGGAACGGGAGACTTTGTGAGAAAAAAATTAAAAATATCAATTTCCGCTAACTTGTGCCAAAAAAAAAAAATTTCTATGAACTCGCCATGCCCCTCATTGAATACCTTGGGGTGTCTTCTTTCCAAAATGGGGTCACATGTGGGGTATTTATACTGCCCTGGCATTCTAGGGGCCCCAAAGCGTGAGAAGAAGTCTGGTATCCAAATGTCTAAAAATGCCCTCCTAAAAGGAATGTGGGCCCCTTTGTGCATCTAGGCTGCAAAAAAGTGTCACACATCTGGTATCGCCGTACTCAGGAGAAGTTGGGGAATGTGTTTTGGGGTGTCATTTTACATATACCCATGCTGGGTGAGAGAAATATCTTGGTCAAATGCCAACTTTGTATAAAAAAATGGGAAAAGTTGTCTTTTGCCAAGATATTTCTCTCACCCAGCATGGGCATATGTAAAATGACACCCCAAAACACATTCCCCAACTTCTCCTGAGTACGGAGATACCAGATGTGTGACACTTTTTTGCAGCCTAGGTGGGCAAAGGGGCCCATATTCCAAAGAGCACCTTTAGGATTTCACAGGTCATTTACCTACTTACCACACATTAGGGCCCCTGGAAAATGCCAGGGCAGTATAACTACCCCACAAGTGACCCCATTTTGGAAAGAAGACACCCCAAGGTATTCCGTGAGGGGCATGGCGAGTTCCTAGAATTTTTTATTTTTTGTCACAAGTTAGTGGAAAATGCTTATTTTTTTTTTTTTTCATACAAAGTCTCATATTCCACTAACTTGTGACAAAAAATAAAAACTTCCATGAACTCACTTTGCCCATCAGCGAATACCTTGGGGTCTCTTCTTTCCAAAATGGGGTCACTTGTGGGGTAGTTATACTGCCCTGGCATTCTAGGGGCCCAAATGTGTGGTAAGGAGTTTGAAATCAAATTCTGTAAAAAATGACCTGTGAAATCCGAAAGGTGCTCTTTTGAATATGGGCCCCTTTGCCCACCTCGGCTGCAAAAAAGTGTCACACATCTGGTATCTCCGTAATCGGGAGAAGTTGGGGAATGTGTTTTGGGGTGTCATTTTACATATACCCATGCTGGGTGAGAGAAATATCTTGGCAAAAGACAACTTTTCCCATTTTTTTATACAAAGTTGGCATTTGACCAAGATATTTATCTCACCCAGCATGGGTATATGTAAAAAGACACCCCAAAACACATTCCTCAACTTCTCCTGAATACAGAGATACCAGATGTGTGACACTTTTTTGCAGCCTAGGTGGGCAAAGGGGCCCACATTCCAAAGAGCACCTTTCGGATTTCACAGGTCATTTACCTACTTACCACACATTTGGGCCCCTAGAATGCCAGGGCAGTATAACTACCCCACAAGTGACCCCATTTTGGAAAGAAGAGACCCCAAGGTATTCGCTGATGGGCATAGTGAGTTCATGGAAGTTTTTATTTTTTGTCACAAGTTTGTGGAATATGAGACTTTGTATGAAAAAAAAATAAAAAAAAAAAAATCATCATTTTCCACTAACTTGTGACAAAAAATAAAAAATTCTAGGAACTCGCCATGCCCCTCACGGAATACCTTGGGGTGTCTTCTTTCCAAAATGGGGTCACTTGTGGGGTAGTTATACTGCCCTGGTATTCTAGGGGCCCAAATGTGTGGTAAGGAGTTTGAAATCAAATTCAGGAAAAAATGAGGAGTGAAATCCGAAAGGTGCTCTTTGGAATATGGGCCCCTTTGCCCACCTAGGCTGCAAAAAAGTGTCACACATCTGGTATCCCCGTACTCAGGAGAAGTTGAGGAATGTGTTTTGGGGTGTCTTTTTACATATACCCATGCTGGGTGAGATAAATATCTTGGTCAAATGACAACTTTGTATAAAAAAATGGGAAAAGTTGTCTTTTGCCAAGATATTTCTCTCACCCAGCATGGGTATATATAAAATGACACCCCAAAACACATTCCCCACCTTCTCCTGAGTACGGAGATACCAGATGTGTGACACTTTTTTGCAGCCTAGGTGGGCAAAGGGGCCCATATTCCAAAGAGCACCTTTCGGATTTCACAGGTCATTTTTTACAGAATTTGATTTCAAACTCCTTACCACACATTTGGGCCCCTAGAATGCCAGGGCAGTATAACTACCCCACAAGTGACCCCATTTTGGAAAGAAGAGACCCCAAGGTATTCGCTGATGGGCATAGTGAGTTCATAGAACTTTTTATTTTTTGTCACAAGTTAGTGGAATATGAGACTTTGTAAGGAAAGAAAAAAAAAATCATCATTTTCCGCTAACTTGTGACAAAAAATAAAAAGTTCTATGAACTCACTATGCCCATCAGCGAATACCTTAGGGTGTGTACTTTCAGAAATGGGGTCATTTGTGGGGTGTTTGTACTGTCTGGGCATTGTAGAACCTCAGGAAACATGACAGGTGCTCAGAAAGTCAGAGCTGCTTCAAAAAGCGGAAATTCACATTTTTGTACCATAGTTTGTAAACGCTATAACTTTTACCCAAACCATTTTTTTTTTACCCAAACATTTTTTTTTTATCAAAGACATGTAGAACTATAAATTTAGAGCAAAATTTCTATATGGATGTCGTTTTTTTTGCAAAATTTTACAACTGAAAGTGAAAAATGTCATTTTTTTGCAAAAAAATCGTTAAATTTCGATTAATAACAAAAAAAGTAAAAATGTCAGCAGCAATGAAATACCACCAAATGAAAGCTCTATTAGTGAGAAGAAAAGGAGGTAAAATTCATTTGGGTGGTAAGTTGCATGACCGAGCAATAAACGGTGAAAGTAGTGTAGGTCAGAAGTGTAAAAAGTGGCCTGGTCTTTCAGGGTGTTTAAGCACTGGGGGCTGAGGTGGTTAAACAGGGATGTTCAATATAGCTGAATTAGCTAGTTCAGCACACATTGTCAGACATTTTGCACATCTTTAAATACATTTGCATGGTATTGGTATCCATATTAATGTCACAGTTGCATTCACTATTGCTTCTGAGCCACACACAATCTGTGGGCGTGACTCAGGATCCGCATGCAGTTGCCTGCGGTTTGGTTTTATTGTCAACCACATGGTGAGGGCTGCTTTTGGTTGCCTCACGTGTGGTTGCCGCTGGCAACATGACTGTATTTGGCAGTATAGCAGCCTGAGCTGTTGCTAGGCAGCTTTCTGTCAAGAGCATGCGGTTACACCTCGCAACCTCTCTTTGTATGTGTGCACTTTCCCGGTTTGTTGTGCACGAGGTTGTGCATGTGTGCATTGTGACACTTTTTGTCACTTGTGGTTTTCTGTGGCAACGTGTGTTGTTGTGTACATGTCGTGGCAGTGTCTCGGCCTTCTGGCTGTTTCCCAGGACATAGTTGCCACGCATGTCGTTGCCGGCGGTAACAGCTGCAGTTTGTTAGTTGTTGGTACACTTCCCCTTTAAGTGTCTTTCTTCCCTTGCCTGGTGTAGGAAGGGTTAACTCCCTTCTTTGTGTGTGAACACTGGGTGTGTCTGTGTGTGGGTGTGGCTACTTGGGGTTATTTAGCTCCTGCTGGATGCCTGTATCTGAGGGGTACTTCAGCCATGGTTAGCTGGAGTCATCCTCCTGGTTATTTACCATCTGCCAGTGAGGACCACCCTTGTGGTCATAAGTTATGTTAGACATTATTGTTCTTGTATTGTTATATGTCTAGTGGTGTCTGTATCTTTATTGCAGCTTATGATCCTGGGTTCCTGTGTGATGTGTGGTGTGGGCTGTGTCCGTTTGTGTTCTTGTGGACAGCAGTACTCGTGCATGGGTTCCAGGCTGTGTGTCTGTGGCAGGTACGTGTAATACTTGTTTACTTACCTGCCATTGCCATATGCTGTACATGTTCCCCATTCCTTGCAGCTTGGCCTGTGAGACTCCTGTTCGTCCGTATCTAGGAGGATCAGGTCGTATTACTCTGCTCCTAGTCCAGGGCCACCCTGAGGGCTAGTAGGGATCTTTCGTTCCAGAGTATGATCCCTCCTACCATCAGGGTCGGCTCATACGGCTAGGAGACAGGGTCAGATTTAGGGATGTGATAGGAGGTGACCTGCTCCCTGATTCCTGGCCTAGCAGCTATCTTTCATATTGACATTCCACAGATTAGAGTTACCCCCACTCTGATCCGTGACAGATGTAAATTGAAGGTCCTGGGCCACAATACAAATTATGTAACAGGGCCAATAACTTACTATGTACCATTTGTAATACTGTTGTCTTGTTAGGTGACAAGTTCCAGTGCTAAGGCATTCTGAGATTCTTAAAAAAAATTCGGTCCTCCTATATATTTGATACTTGTTTCAAAATGTTTAAACATGATTTGAGAATGAATAAGCTTACTCAGACTAAGTGAATAAATATATTTACTAAGTGTGATTGTATATAAGATAACAGACAAATCACATACAGAATAATAAAAAGTAAACAAACGTCACTATCCGAAATATACAATATAGGGTATGAATCCGGTCGGCCACGTTATTATAACACATGACTAGCACTCCAGGGTGTACAAGTGACAGGGCAAATCAATACTTAGGATAAAGTTCCAAGTGAAGGCCCTACCCAATGTGTAACTAGTGTATAACTAGAGTTTTACAGCAAGACACGGAGGCTCATATTGCTATCTCTTCCTATACTGTCCACCAATAGCAGCAAAGAAAATTTACATAATCATAACAATAATGGACCCTCCCCTGTCAGATCCTATAACAAGCAGCTCCTCTTCTGGATCTCCCTCTTTCTTTGCTGCTGCCACCAGATAAGTAACATCTGTGTATTTCCCTGTAAATGTATTACTTTCTATTGCATGATTTCTCTTATCAGATGGTTAATCCCTGAACTTCAGCTTAGTTCAGGGGCTCTGTATTCATTTTATTACTGTGCCTTTGTCACCCCTCTTTATTTTGGTGTTTTTTTTCCCCCCACTATTTCTGGCCCCATTATTCTGGTGCCTGCTATTCTTGGGGGGTTCTCTCCCCTTTTGCGTTTACCTCCTTTGTTATTGGGGGGCTTTTTTCTTGTGTTCCGGCACAGCGGTTTTCTCTGCCGCTCCCACCCCTTCCTTCCCATACTTCTTCGCTTTACCTGTGCGCTCTCAGGTGTCTGGAGGCCCCCCCGAGTTGATCGCGTCTCCACATGTGATCCCGGTGGCCATCTTGGTTCATTCCGGCGCCGGCCCGTTTCTCCGCTGCTGGTCGCGAGTTCTCGCGAGATCGGCGGGATTTCGGCGGCCATTGCTCCTCACCGTTCACTGGACACGGCGCTCCTGCACTGCGGCTTCTGGGGTGATTAACCCCTCATTTATGGTTAGTTAGCGGCATCTTCCTTGCGATCTGCCTTAGCTTGCTACCCCTTTAGGTTGGATATAATTTTCTCCTGCTTTAGTATATTTTTGGCCACATTAATTATGTCATCAGACCAAAACCCCTCTGAGCCTACCCCCCCTCCCTCCACTGGGGAGCCCAGGTTGTCTGACATAAATGTTCAGGCCCTGGATTTACAGCGCTCGGTTGCCAGTGCGATTATGGAAGCTATTGGGTCTATGTCCTCTATCCTATCTCAGACCATATCACAGGCTTTGTCTGCCCATGCCCCTGGCCCCTCCAGGCAGACACCTGTTATACCTAATCCGCAGCCTGCCGATTGTGAAACTCCTTCCACACAGGAGAACCTGACTGGTGTGATTTCAGCCACCCATGATAGCGTGCATAGATCACGCAAAAGAGCCTTACCGCGCCAGGCAGAAAGGGCACGCATGTGGAAATGTGCTAGAGCACAAAATAGTGATACGGAATCAGACTTTGGGTCTGAAGCGGAGGCTTATGCGGAGGTGAGTTGCCACTCTGAAGAGGAAGTTGAGGATGATTTACCAGGCTCTGCAGGCCCTATTCCTCCCACCTCTGTATCTAGGGGTCGAGCCCCCACCGCCGCGGATGCGGCATCCTCACTGGTGGATCCCTCTGGCACTCCCTTATTTGACCCTGATGCCCTCCACCACCCTAGGTCGGCGGAGTGGCTGCCAGCGGCTCATGTGAGCAACTATCTTGAGCATTGGGTGCGCCGTCCTCTAAGCAAGGAGGCCCGTAGCAAACTCAGAGCTGAGTGCCCCAGGCCATTAGTCCCCAACAAGGTCTGCGAGACCCCATCAGTCGACCCCAAGATGACCCAATTCTTGGCAAAAACCGGCTGGAACCCCCACAAGGGGTTAGATTCGGCACTACGGAGCTGCCAGGACAAGCTCCTGTACATATTTGGTCCCCTTGCCAAAATATTTGAGATGGCCGAGACGGCCAGAGTAGAAGGCTCCCCGATTGATCCGGAGGAGCTTACTGGCTGGATACAAAGGGCAATCTGCATCGCGGGTAGTACAAACTTGTCCCTGGCCATTGAACAGCGTAAAGCCATCCTATTTAAGATTGACCCTAAATTGGCAAACCTGGCCCTTACTGAGGCGGGTAAAGATGCGCAGGGTCTGCTATTTGGGGATTCCTTTCTCAAGGACCTCAGTCGTTTTGTGGGGGCATTTACGGCCCTTGACAAGGCCCAGTCCTCAATGCGCAGAGTTTTTCAGGGACGGGTCTCCACTAGGGCCGGCAGTAGTAGGGGCCGTCTGTCCGGCCGTTCCAGTTTTCAAGCCCGCAGCTCGGGCAGAGGCTCCTTTACCCAAAGACCGCCTTTCCAGGAACAGAGGAACCCGCCTCCATTCTTCCCAGCCAGAGGTGGCCAGTGGCGGTCAAGGTCCTTTAGAGGGAACCAGAATTTCCGCAAGTCCTTCGGTAAGTCTATCCCCAGTAGGGACTTCTTTGGGTCATTGTGTAGGGGGCAGACTCTGTCACTGTTTCCACGTTTGGTTAAACATTATGTCAGACCCATGGGTGTTGACCACGGTGAGGGGCTTCCACATAGAACTCGCGGACTCTACGAGTCTCGTCCCTCCTCCCCCTTCGCTGTCATTAGTGCAGCCAGACAGAGAGCTCATAGACATCGAGCTCGTATCCCTTTTCCACAAAAGGGCGATAGAAAGGGCTCCCCCTACTCCCGGGGGAGTCCTCAGCAACATTTTTCTGGTCCAGAAAAAGGGCGGTCAGATGCAGCCGGTAATAAATCTCCGCTCCTTGAACGCTGTGGTACGATATCGCCACTTCAAAATGAAAGGGATTCACCTTCTTCGAGACTTGCTGATTCCCGGGGACTGGATGGTGAAGTTGGACCTCAAAGACGCTTATCTGACGTTCCAATCGCCACGACGTCCAGGGATCTTCTTTGTTTCCGGTGGCGAGGCGAAGTGTGGCGGTTCCCTAGTCTCCCGTTCGGCCTTTCTTCAGTGCCTTGGTGCTTTACTAAACTTCTGCGCCCAGTCATGTCCTGGCTGCGGAGTCGAGGAGTTCGTCTCGTCATATATGTAGACGACATCCTCATTATACACCAATGTCAGTCGACCCTATTGCAACATCTTCGTTGGACTTCGGATCTCCTGACGGGACTTGGATTTCTTCTGAACCTAGAGAAATCCTGCCTCACATCGTCACAGCGGATTGAGTTCCTGGGTTTTACGGTGGACTCGATCTCGGAATCCCTCAGCCTTCCGGCGGAGAAATTACGGTCGATCCGCAAGGAGCTAAGACACGCTCTATCGACTGCCTGCCTGTCCCTGCGGCACCTGGCCCGCATCATTGGCCTGTTGGCCTCCTCGATTCAGGCAGTGTTCCCGGCTCTTCTCCATTATCGCACTCTACAGCGACTGAAGATTGGCCACCTTCGTTCCGGTGCCACTTTTGCGGATACGGTGGTTCTGGATTCAGAGGCTCGGGAGGAGCTTCGTTGGTGGATTGACAACTTGGAAGCATGTAACGGCAGAGCGATCTTCGGCTTGCAACCGGAATTCACAGTGGAATCGGACTCGAGTCTTCAGGACTGGGGTGCCCACTGCGACGGTGTCTCCACGGGAGGTCGATGGTCGGATGTCGAAGCCTGTCTCCACATCAATGCGCTGGAACTCCTGGCGGGTTCGTTCACCATCCGGAGTTTTACCAATGGTATCGCCCATGCGTGCATCAGGTTGCGCATGGACAATGTATCGGCAGTTCGCTATGTCAATCGTTTGGGTGGCACCCAGTCGGCAACGTTGGCTCGCCTGGCGAAGGAATTCTGGTCCTACTGCCTATCCAGGGACATCATCCTTCTGTTTCTCACTTGCTACGTGGCTCGCGTTTAGCTCGTCCGCCCCGCCCATGCTTCCCCACTACGTGGTACGTCTCCTTGGTCCTCTCCTTCCTCTCCACGTGGCCTGACAACCCGAATCTTTCCCTCCGTCAGCTGTCGGCTAAGTTGCTGACCCTCTTTTGTCTCATTTCCTGTAAGAGGGTTTCCGATGTTAGGGCCCTTGATCATGAAGCGAGATCATTTTCTCCTCAGGGCGTCACTTTTAACATTTCACGACGCACGAAGACTAATATTAAGTCAGTGTCCTATCCCTGCTTCCCGGCTACCTCGACGCTTTGTCCAGTGGCCTGTTTGAAGGAATATGAGTCGCGGACGCGGGCTCACCGCTCTTTGGACGTCCCGCAACTGTTCCTCTCTATTCATTGCTCTACACAAGCCGCATGTTGTGCTGCTCCTGAATACATTTTCTTCCTCTCTATTCGCCATCCTTTTGGACCGGTTTCTAGTCCAACTCTGGCGCGATGGATGAAGTGGATCATGTCCCTTTCGGGAGTAGATACCGCTGTCTTTACCGCACATTCGGCCAGAGGCGCGGCGGCCACTTCCCTGGCGATTTCAGGGGCTCGTTTGGAGGACATTTTACGTTTGGCCGACTGGTCTAGGGCCACGACGTTTAGGGAATTTTACTTTCGTCCGCCTCCTCATGTGTTCTCTTCTATTATTGATCAGCTTTGAACTCGCAATATGAGCCTCCGTGACTTGCTGTAAAACTTAAAACTAAAACTGCTGATTTTCCTAGTCTATGACGTAAAGTCCTGGTTTTATTAAAGACACGGAAGCGAGTATTGCCCACCCTGGGTTGTTCTTCCCGCCCATTTATGATTGTGATTATTTGTCTATTTTCACTGTAAGTTTCTGGTTATTTATTGTATATATTTATATTAATTTTTTTGTTATTAATTACGACCTTGCGGTTTACTGCCGTTTCCGAGGGTCTGATTTTGTGCAGTTTTCTGCCTGGTTCTTACACTGGCTATATTATTTATTTTGTTTCAGGTTGATTTCCCACAGTGTCTGGAGTTCTACATCCTTCTGAGTTTCCAGAAGTGTTAGCCAGGTTGGCTTGGTTCTACAGTTTGGTGGAGCTGTATGGTTGTCGCTTCCCGAGTCCGGTTCCAGTTCCGGTTCCAGTTGAAGTTATGATGATGGTGTCACAGATCCAAAGAAAGAGGAAGATCCAGAAGAGGAGCTGCTTGTTATAGGATCTGACAGGGAAGGGTACATTATTGTTATGATTATGTAAATTTTCTTTGCTGCTATTGGTGG
Organism: Bufo bufo; assembly: GCF_905171765.1. Taxonomy (NCBI): domain Eukaryota; kingdom Metazoa; phylum Chordata; class Amphibia; order Anura; family Bufonidae; genus Bufo; species Bufo bufo. The sequence goes on from NC_053390.1 coordinate 395,717,419, forward strand.
ACAGTAAAGGAAGAGATAGCAATACTCGCCTCCGTGTCTTTAATAAAACAATGACTTTACGTCATAGACTAGGAAAATCATTAAGTTATACACCTCGGCCCCGGTGTGCATCACTCATGTCCTGAGATATGTCTCTGAGATCACTACTCAGGAAGGCTTATCAACAGAATGGGGGGGATGGCTATTCCTAACGCACTACATTACAAGGAATATCTTACACAGAATACTAAAAGTAATATAAAAGAGACAGAATTAAAGGGAATAGAATTAAAGGGGACAGAACTTAACAATACCCTTACAATACAATACCACAGTTCAGCCCTATATTGTTTGGTACTATTTTATTAAAGGGGCTGTCTCACTTCAAAATATGGCATTTATCATGTAGACAAAGTTAATATAGGACTCATACTAATGTATTGCGATTGTCCATATTGCTTCCTTTCCTGGCTGGATTCATTTTTCCATCATATTATACCCTGCTTGTTTCCCTGGTTATGACTACCATGCAATCCAGCAGTGGTGGCCATGCTTCCATAGGAAAAAGCACCAGCCTCTCTGGTGGCTGTAACAATGTACACATAGGCATACATGTGCAGCAGCTCCCATCCCAGCCACATTGGATCTGCGCTGCAGAGATGGCCCTAACTCTTGGAAACAAGCAGTGGGTAATGCAATGGAATAATAAATCAAGCCAGCAAAGGAGGCAATATGGACAATCACAATACATTAGTAAGAGCCTTATATTAAATTTCTCTACATGATAAATGCCATTTTTGGAAGTGAGACAACCCCTTTAACCGTGTTAGTAGCTAAACATGGTTAAGTCATTCAAATCAGTAAAACAAATTTCATATTCCCTTGGTAGATTTCTGCACCATATAGAAAAAAATGCAACATAGAAAATAAGATTAGCAAAATTCATTAGATTATATAATATGAATACCAAAAAAATACTGGTGGTGTCACTGCAATAAAATGTAGCCTGTTGTGGTGCCAAGGTTGCCAGATTATAGCAGTATTCTAGCTACATTTTGCATTTTGGAATGTACCATATTTTTCGCCCTATAAGACGCACCGGCCCATAAGACGCACCTAGGTTTTTGAGGAGGAAAATAAGAAAAAAATATTTAACCTTTTAACCAAAAGGTGTGCTTTTGGTGGGTTTTGAACAAATGGTGGTCTGTGCATGACACTATTATGGGGGATCTGTGGATGACGCACTGTCATGTGGAGGATCTGTGGATGGCACTGTTATGGGGGATCTGTGGATGGCACTGTTATGGGGGATCTGTGGATGGCACTGTTATGGGGGATCTGTGGATGGCATTGTTATGGGGTGGGGGATCTGCGGATGGCACTGTTATGGGGGGGATCTGTGGATGTCACTGCTATATATGTGTCATCCACAGATCCCCCTCAGAACAGTGTCCCCCAATACACCGGGCCTCCGCTCACTGCAGTATTTCTAGACATTAATCCTTAACCTGTTAATAAGTTTAACTAAAGCTGCGCTCTCCCCTGTTCCCCTGTATCAGTACAGCACTTACTAACAAGCTTCCATAGCAGGCAGGGCGGACAGCAGCAGTAACGTCATTCACTGACGTCGCGTGCCTGCTCCTCCCACTTTATGAATGAAGCAGGAGGAGCAGGTGCGCGATGTCAATGAGTGACGTTACTGCTGCCATCTATGGAGCGCCTGCTATGGAAGCTTGTTAGTAAGGGCTGTACTGATACAGGGGAACAGGGGAGAGCGCAGCTTTAGTTAAACTTATTAACAGGTTAAAGAATAATGTCTAGAAATACTGTGGTGAGCGGCGGGGCCTGGTGTAAGAGTACAGTGACTGCACCGGGCCCCTCCCCTAGTTCTGGACTCCAGCCCCTCCTCTCTCCCCGCTCATACATTGCAGGCTGCGATGCTGCAGCATCGCAGACTGCGATGTAAAATGGAAGCATTCGCCCCATAAGACTCAGGGGCATTTTCCCCCCACTTTAGGGGGGGGGGGAGTGCGTCTTATGGGGCGAAAAATACAGTAGATATATTCTTGCTTATTTTAAGGAAAAGAGTAGGTGATGCATATTATGTTTAATTCAGAATAGAAGTACATTATTTACATTCACTTATCTATAGAATAAATGGTTGTTCTTGATCTGTAATAGAAAAGGAAAATATTATGAAATTTAGAGTAAACTGGTAATGCTGATGGAGTTAACAGAAATTTTGACGTCACATCCAAAGTCCCATTTACTAAGCCCTTAGGGAGAGTTATTCTAGATAATTATTAAAGGATGTCAATGGATAATATTTTTCTGTATCTTTTTCCATTCTCTATATCCTATGCTTCCCACCCACATTTCACCAACATTGGAATATTATGGCTTTCTGCCATTCATCGGTTGCCTTCTTGGTGGTTAGGTAAGCCTTTTTGATGCTAAAATCTTTGATGCTGGTAGTGGAGCATACACATTTAATTTATAAAGGTGAGCTTATGTCTAAAGAAAGCACAACATCCTGCAAAATCCTCAAAGTTACGGCTTACTTGTGCTTGCAATTGCAAATACTTTTATATACTGTACTTTGTTGATATTGCTGAACATGCAAGATACGATATCCGTAGGGGAAAAGCAAGTTCACCTTTGACACATTGCTATCATCAGGTTTAGCTGGATACCTTTGTTTCATTCTGACATTTCAATGAGATTCTTTCCACTTCACAGTACACCTAGGAAAAAAAAAAACTTGATTGTGGTATGTTTGTAATAAAATTTGAAGCAACATGAGCGAACTCATTTCTAAATCAATATAAACATGGAAGAAGCACGTTTTCAATGATAGCAAAACATTCCAGAATGAAAGCCATTTGCTTAACCATTTTTTATTTTTTTTGCAAGTTCATACTATTAACTTTTTATTGTACATGGGAATATTTTTGAAATATTTGTAGCTTGCATATAAAACAAAAAGTGTTCATGTTCTGTGGTTCCAATAGAATGAACTTTGATTAATTAGAATTCCACTGAAGTTGGTATTTCCTGCAAACTTAGATGCCAAATGTAGCTGAATACTCTAGACCAGGGGTGCACAACCTGCGGCCCGGGGGCCACATGCGGCCCTCGATATCATTCTGTGCGGCCCCCAATCATCTGGTGACAGACATGTATGTCTATGTCTTGTGGCTGCTCACATGCATTTTTTATGTATTCTCCCATTAGATGTGAATCCTGGAGGCATAACCAGACATTTTTAGTATATACTGTATGTACAATATGCAATAAATACAGTATATCAGTTGGTAATACCCCTTTAACTTTTATTTTTCGGCCCTTGGGATTCCTTCAGTCTGACAATGTGGCCCCCATCCAGAAAAGGTTGTGTACCCCTGCTCTAGACAATGCACACAGAATGAAATCTACTATGAGTGGTGCACCACCAATGAGGCCAGGTGAGGCGATCGCTTCAGGCAGCACCAGGTAGGGGCAAGAAGGGGGCAGCGGCAGGGCCATGGGCAATGAGCGATTTCATTGTGGCAAAGGGGTTAGGTTAAGAAATTGGCATGGGGGGGGCAATGTTTCAGTTTTCGCCTCAGGCAGATAAAAGGCTAGGTGCACCCCTGTCTACTATCACTGCATATTGTCAGACTGAATGCTTTCTTCCCTGAAGAAAGGTAAGTGGGAATCTGATCACTATTTCACAAGAATGGAGCTCCATGACCCACCATTCTTATGACCACCGCTCCATTAATTTCCATGAGATTGCTAGATCATCTGTATCATTGTGAGGGAAAAAAAACTGCCCCTTAGAGGGATTGTATGAGAAAAATCTGTCTGACTTCTTTTATGAAGGCATACAGTGCTCAGGGTGTTCTTTTTGTATTATTTGTCACTTCCTAGATGAGTTGTACCTATACTCTTGTAGTAATCCTGACGAGCTAGCTATGTCTGAGAAGATTTCCGTTGTTCTATGTCTTCTCTATTGGGAAATAATGTAATAAGAATATAAAAATCTTCTTTCACCAAAGAGAGTTTTTTGCCTTAAATTTGATTTATTACCCTTCCAAGACTGTTACTCATAGTAAAGTTGAGGTAGCTACTAATCTTCTTCTGAATCAATAAAAAATATTAAAGGTAATCTGTCACCAAAGATGTTATATATCAGATAAAACCAGACAGTGCCACATATCCTTTTTTCTGATCTGTTTTTATTTTCTGGTTGCAGATTTATTTATTCTATTTCCTGAACATGAATATGGAGGCGGCCATCCTGCCTGTTCTTAACAGCATTTAGAAAGCATTAGGAAATTGCTTTACAGCAGCCCCATGGTCCATAGACACAATGGACAGGAGGGGACCCTTATGACTTCTATGGGAGAGTTTTCTAGGCATGCTCTGTGACCTGTGCAGAGGTCATTGTACAAATGCAGCCAAGCTAAATTTAATGGTTAACACGTTAAATAAAGAATGGCAAGAAAAAGTTAACTAACTTTTCAATTAATTTCAATGGCTTCTATACCGAGATAACCAAGATAACACTGTGCCATGTGTTATCAGAGTCAATGTTATCTCGGCTTCATCTGTACAAGGAAAGAATAGATAATCTTAACATGGTTAAGTCATTCAAATCAGTAAAACAAATTTCATATTCCCTTGGTAGATTTCTGCACCATATAGAAAAAAATACAACATAGAAAATAAGATTAGCAAAATTCATTAGATTATATAATATGAATACCAAAAAAATACTGGTGGTGTCACTGCAATAAAATGTAGCCTGTTGTGGTGCCAAGGTTGCCAGATTATAGCAGTATTCTAGCTACATGTGTTATCAGAGTCAATGTTATCTCGGCTTCATCTGTACAAGGAAAGAATAGATAATCTTTAACATTCACCTATTGTGAATTGCGGATCCTGTCTTATCTATATACAGAGGTGTTATCATTACAGGCAGGATTAGAATGACAGATAAGCAGGTAACTGCAGTAAAGTGATCTGTACAGACCGAGAAGCGGCACCAATTATTAGGCTTAGTGGCCAGTGTGAAAACTGCAGGATTTTATGTTTTTTGTTTAAATATATATATTGACATGGAGAATTTGAAATAACTATCAAAAATTCTTTAAAATATGTTAAACATAAAAATGTGATTTAAACAATAGGTCATTTTCTGATGGCACATTCCCTTTAGTTAATGTAAGGTCATTTTCGATGGAAGCATGAATGAGACCTTGCCACACCACAACAGAAAGTGTGAATTTGTCTAATGTAGGTAAATGTTAATATCATGTTTCTAACAATAGAAGTACTAAACTTTTGTCAAAAAATATATATAATGGGGTAGATTTATGAAGCTGAAAGAAAAAAATGTCTTGCCCATAGCAACCAATAACATCACAGTTTAAATTTTCAAGAACACTATAAGAAATAAAAGCTATACGATTGGTTGCTATGACAGCAGACACAATTTTTCTTTAAGACATCTTTCTTCATAAGACAAGTTTTATAGCTCCATCCTAATTTTTTTAATCAGACAATAGGACCCCTGTCTTCCCTCCAAACACAGATTTGTTGCAGTTATTTTCCATAGCACCACATTCTACTGTATATGTCACAATTTATCAGCAGGTTTCCCTGTTTTTTTTACAGTTACTTTTGGAACATGGACAGAATGCAATCCCAATGAATATGTAATAAAAATACCTTCCTATGAAAGGTGATGGTTATATTGACCTGCTTCCTATTTGCAAAAATGTGCGTTGATTGAGAACACCAGTATTGTTTAATATTACCTCTATTGTTCTTAGTTTCATTGAAATGCTTTGCAAATATATGACAACTCAATAGTGAAAATAAAGTATCACTAGAGAAGAGTGAATTTCCTGAAATTCATTTTGGTTCTGATTCTATCGATTGAGCCCAAATAAATTCTGCATGAATAGAAGGTGCCCCAGTTGCCCTGAAAAGACTCCTAGTACTGTATCTATACTGTAGCTATACTTTATGATGATAGCTGGTGGTAACAGCCTGATTAATTGCACACTGTCAGATTTGTTATGCTTATTAAAATTTAAAAAAATGGTCCAAAAACTATCCCTTTTAGGGGCATACAGTGGGATGCGAAAGTTTGGGCAACCTTATTAATCGTCATGATTTTCCTGTATAAATCGTTGGTTGTTACGATAAAAAATGTCAGTTAAATATATCATATAGGAGACACACACAGTGATATTTGAGACGTGAAATGAAGTTTATTGGATTTACAGAAAGTGTACTATAATTGTTTAAACAAAATTAGGCAGGTGCATAAATTTGGGCACTGTTGTCATTTTATTGATTCCAAAACCTTTAGAACTAATTATTGGAACTCAAATTGGCTTGGTAAGCTCAGTGACCCCTGACCTACATACACAGGTGAATCCAATTAAAAAATACTGTGAAAAAAGTGATGAAATAATAAAGTCTTAATATCAATGTGAATTGTCTCGTGGTACAGTGCACGTCAATAGGTGCTTCACCTTCTGCGGCTCGTGGTGATTGCCACAAAACCTGTCCCGGTTAATGTCTTCCCCACAGAGCAGTTGACATATAGAACTCTGTGGTCTTGTAATTTTAAACAAGACTATAAACAGCCGTCTGAAGCAAGCGGTCCACTTGAATGTGAATGCGGCTTATAGTCTTAGGAGAGGAGAAGATTCTTACCTCCTTACACGTGTGATTCCGAAATCCTATTCCTGGCTGTATGCAGGCGATGAGCTGAGGACGCCAATACTGCCTCGTTGCTCGTGTTGGTCGACAATCTCACCTAGTCTCGTGATAACAAGAGCGGGACTTCCGTCCGGTGAGCCGAGTCACTTAGCTCTATTCATCGATTGGTTTGTTGGAAGTTTTGGATTCGGTTCATACGAATATAAAATCTAGCATGGCCATGCAAAGATTAGCTGTTGCGGAGGTTTTCACCAGAGTGTCCGATATACCAGACGCGTTTCGGGATGATTCCACATCCCTTCCTCAGTGGTCATATCCGGCACTCCCAACCTCCTCCTTTTTGAATGCTTTTAAGTTTATCCACAAGCTGTGGTGAAATAATCCGGGATTTCTAATTTTCCGCCACTTGCGGTTTGTATGCGGTTTTGTTGCGTTTTTTCCGCTATAGGTGCGTTTTTCCTCTTTTTTAGTTATATTCATTGCAGTCTCATATTGTGTATAATATGAACCATATCTGATGTTTATAAATATATATAAAGTATAAAAATATTTAAAAAAATTGCAAAAACATATACATTCACTAAATATTATTCAATAAAATTGTATGAATCATACGATGGACCTAAAATCAATAAAATGTTAGGATTGAGCATACAGTATCATAAAATGGCTAAAAATCCATTGATAATTCTGAAAATTGCTAGCAGTAATGGGATTGGTCGGAATAGGTCGGATTCCCAAACCAGAGAGCGGGTCCCAGTGCCGATAGACGGCCAAACATGGGATCCGCCATCGGGGATGGGACTCCGACCTTATAAAAATCCAAACAATTCCATATCAGAATTCAATCCAAATGGTAGAATGGATCCAAATTCATAAATCTGTCTAGATTCTGCTCTAGACATTTTCTGAATAAAATCACCTCCTCTCCAGTGCTGGTCTATTTTCTCTAGTCCCATAAATTTCGAGCCTCCTGGGTTACAATTGTGTACTTCTTTATAGTGTTTCGATAATGCATGTTTATCATATCCTTTTTTAATATTTGCAATGTGTTCATTAATCCTTATTTTCATAGTACGTTTTGTCCGACCTATGTACTGACGGTTACATGGACATTGAATTAAATAGATCACCCCTGATGTATTGCAGGAAATACAGTCTTCAATATTCCATGTATAATTATTTTGGGTGGAGCATACCTCTACCGTTTTACGTGATAGATTATTGAATTTCCAACCTATGCATCTTCCACATTTGTAAAATCCTTTCATATTTAAAAAGGAGCTCAAAGTGCTTGTTTTTTTTATTTTATTTGGGACAGACGGTGCTACCTTTAAGCCCAAATTAGTGGCTTTAGTAAAGGTTATCTTTGGTACATGAGGTAGGAGGTGTCCAATTGTCTTGTCACTCAATAAATGTGACCAGTAGGATCCAATCATTTTTTGGATTTTCTTGTAATTATTATTAAAAGGGAGTATAAATCTAATATTTGAAAATTCATTGGCACTCTTGACCTGTTGTCTTTCATTGAAGAAGGTTTTCCTCTCTAGCTGTTTTACAGTATTTAAGGCTACATCTATTGGTCCTATAGGGTAATGTTTTTCAACAAAATAGGATTTCATTTTGATGGCCTCCTCCTCAAATTTGGCTTCCTCGGTACAATTCCGTTTAATTCTTCGGAATTGTCCGGTAGGAATATTAATCAACCACCTTGGGAGGTGACAACTGGAAAACGGAATGAAATTATTGGTCGCTATAGATTTCTGGACGTGCTACACTTATATTTATCTTCTTGTACTTCAATTAATAGGTCTAAATATTCAGTCTTATTTTTAATATTTGAAGTGAAAATTAGACCTCTATCATTAGCATTTAGTTGCTCCAGGAATTCTTCCAATTTTTGGATTCCCTCTTTCCAGATGAAAATGACATCATCGATATAGCGCCGCCATAGGACCAGGTCCACCCCCAGCCTGTGGTCAATGGCAGATGACTCCCATTCGGCCAAAAACAAATTGGCATAGCTAGGGGCGAACCTGGTACCCATGGAGGTGCCCTGTTGCTGCAAATAATACTCTCCCTCAAAATAAAAATAGTTGTGCTTTAAAATATACTCAATTCCTTCCACTATAAAATTAATCAGAAAATTCTCCAAGGAGGCATCTTTTATCAATTGTCTCTTAATCACATCCAGTCCCTGTGTGTGGTCAATCACCGTGTACAAGGACTGGATATCCAATGAACCCATAATCCAGTCAGGCTCCACCCTCAAATCTTCCAAAATTCCAATAATATGTGTAGTATCTTTTACATATGATTTGGATTTCTTCACCAATGGTTGAAGATGAGTATCAATATATTTGGATAGATTTGAGGTTATGGAGCCTATTCCGGAAACTATAGGGCGTCCTGGGGGATTTTGTAGATTTTTGTGGATTTTGGGCAGACAGTAGAAGACAGGTAGTCTTCCCTGTGTGCCCAATATAAAATCTGATTCTTGTTGGAGAAGGACTTTATCTCGCAATCCTTTTTCACACAATGTTTTCAATTCTTGTTTGAATTGGTTCAGCGGGTCCTTTAACAGTTTCAAATACGTTGCAGTATCTGATAACTGTCTCCAGCATTCATTATTATATTTTTCAGTATCTAATAATACTGTAGCGCCCCCTTTATCTGCAGGAAGTATAGTAATAGCTGTCATTTTTTGAAGCTCTTTAATAGCTAAGATTTCTTTTTTAGACAGATTATTAGTTATAGTCCTGTTTTTCATTTTCCTTAGGTCGCCCTCTACACATTTCTGGAATGTGGCCATTTCTTTACGGATTTCATTTCGTGGATACATTTTCGACCTATTTTTAAGTGTCGTATATTGAGATGAATTGGTTGATTTCTCATTCTCGATCTCCAAAGGATTTTTCATAAAATGTTTCTTTAAGCAGATTTTTCTAATAAATTTCTGTATGCCTATATAGGTGGAGAATTTATCTAATTTAGCTGTGGGGGCATATTTTAAGCCACAATTGTTGTCTAATAGTTGCTGCTATCCATTGCTACAATTGCCATTTTCTCAGATACCTATTGTGGTTATAATTCCCTATTTATGGTCGATTAGACCAAATCCTAGGAATTTTTATATTTGTGATTGTATATTTTAGTTGATTTAATTCACTGTATGAATTAACGACAGATATATATATATATATATATATATATATATACAATAAATATCATTTTATGCCATAGAGTGAGTGCTCGCTCGTACTACTATTTTTTCCATTTACTTTATCAATTGAGGTAGGGTGTCCTCAATCTGAGTTTGCAGCACCGTACCACCCACAATCAGCGGTGAGTCAATCCATTGTATTTAGCACTACTTTCTATATACACCCACTTGGTTGTGAGCTCCTTCTGATTGTAGGATGGACCTATGGCATCATATTCAGAATAAAAAACAGAAAGCAGAATCGTATAGATGCACTGTAAAAGAACATTCATCTATAGAAGGGGAGAAAACTATGACAACTAGTTTTAGGGAATTAGAAGGCCTACTTCAGAAACAATTGAGGCAATTTTGGGAAATTAGATCCTTACAACATTATATAGAACATGGGATAATACCGAAGGGATTACAGATCTATAAAATTCCAGCACAGGATCTTCTCAATGATTCTTTTGAGAATGAATGGAATACTCTTCTGTTTTCCCAATCTATTGCCTTAATAAATTTAATTATCAAAAGGAGAACTGAAATATTAGAAGAATTAAATAAGAAAATAGAGAAACTGAAGGAACAATTGGAGAAATATCCAAAAACTGAGGAATATATAATGTGGCAGGAGAGAATCTGTAAAGGTTTGGATAAAACGGAGTCAGACATTATAAATAAAAAAACTAAGAAACATATAGATACTCAGGGGACTAGATACAGGGAGAATACTCATAAATCTGAAATACCGCAAACAAATTTACATATGGATGAAAAAACAATGAATAAAAGGCAGGAAGATAATAGGGAGAATCTATATCCCATACCAATAAGTAATAGATATGACCTATTATCAGAAAATAATTTTTTAGATCACACTCCTGCACACCACAGAACCCGGATGAGACAAAGGGAACATTCACCGAATTATTATCGGAAACAATCACCCACTCATCACTACAACCTGAGACAGAAAAATCCCCCACATCCAATACCGAGAGAGGGGAATCATTACCATACTCCCCTATCTCGGAATCATTATTCAAGGACAAACGACGAACAAATAAATACCCAAAGGCCCCAGTACTACAAAGAGAGAGAAAAACCAGGAGGAGCAAAAGGAAGAGAAATGAGACACCGAAAACATCATTAACATCAAATAAGGACTCTGTTGTAAACCTTAGTTCCACTAATCTCACTGAGGCGCAAATTTCTCTGTTAAACAAAGGCTTAAAATATGCCCCCACAGCTAAATTAGATAAATTCTCCACCTATATAGGCATACAGAAATTTATTAGAAAAATCTGCTTAAAGAAACATTTTATGAAAAATCCTTTGGAGATCGAGAATGAGAAATCAACCAATTCATCTCAATATACGACACTTAAAAATAGGTCGAAAATGTATCCACGAAATGAAATCAGTAAAGAAATGGCCACATTCCAGAAATGTGTAGAGGGCGACCTAAGGAAAATGAAAAACAGGACTATAACTAATAATCTGTCTAAAAAAGAAATCTTAGCTATTAAAGAGCTTCAAAAAATGACAGCTATTACTATACTTCCTGCAGATAAAGGGGGCGCTACAGTATTATTAGATACTGAAAAATATAATAATGAATGCTGGAGACAGTTATCAGATACTGCAACGTATTTGAAACTGTTAAAGGACCCGCTGAACCAATTCAAACAAGAATTGAAAACATTGTGTGAAAAAGGATTGCGAGATAAAGTACTTCTCCAACAAGAATCAGATTTTATATTGGGCACACAGGGAAGACTACCTGTCTTCTACTGTCTGCCCAAAATCCACAAAAATCTACAAAATCCCCCAGGACGCCCTATAGTTTCCGGAATAGGCTCCATAACCTCAAATCTATCCAAATATATTGATACTCATCTTCAACCATTGGTGAAGAAATCCAAATCATATGTAAAAGATACTACACATATTATTGGAATTTTGAAAGATTTGAGGGTGGAGCCTGACTGGATTATGGGTACATTGGATATCCAGTCCTTGTACACAGTGATTGACCACACACAGGGACTGGATGCGATTAAGAGACAATTGATAAAAGATGCCTCCTTGGAGAATTTTCTGATTAATTTTATAGTGGAAGGAATTGAGTATATTTTAAAGCACAACTATTTTTATTTTGAGGGAGAGTATTATTTGCAGCAACAGGGCACCGCCATGGGTACCAGGTTCGCCCCTAGCTATGCCAATTTGTTTTTGGCCGAATGGGAGTCATCTGCCATTGACCACAGGCTGGGGGTGGACCTGGTCCTATGGCGGCGCTATATCGATGATGTCATTTTCATCTGGAAAGAGGGAATCCAAAAATTGGAAGAATTCCTGGAGCAACTAAATGCTAATGATAGAGGTCTAATTTTCATTTCAAATATTAAAAATAAGACTGAATATTTAGACCTATTAATTGAAGTACAAGAAGATAAATATAAGTGTAGCACGTTCCAGAAATCTATAGCGACCAATAATTTCATTCCGTTTTCCAGTTGTCACCTCCCAAGGTGGTTGATTAATATTCCTACCGGACAATTCCGAAGAATTAAACGGAATTGTACCGAGGAAGCCAAATTTGAGGAGGAGGCCATCAAAATGAAATCCTATTTTGTTGAAAAACATTACCCTATAGGACCAATAGATGTAGCCTTAAATACTGTAAGACAGCTGGAGAGGAAATCCTTCTTCAATGAAAGACAACAGGTCAAGAGTGCCAATGAATTTTCAAATATTAGATTTATACTCCCTTTTAATAATAATTACAAGAAAATCCAAAAAATGATTGGATCCTACTGGTCACATTTATTGAGTGACAAGACAATTGGACACCTCCTACCTCATGTACCAAAGATAACCTTTACTAAAGCCACTAATTTGGGCTTAAAGGTAGCACCGTCTGTCCCAAATAAAATAAAAAAAACAAGCACTTTGAGCTCCTTTTTAAATATGAAAGGATTTTACAAATGTGGAAGATGCATAGGTTGGAAATTCAATAATCTATCACGTAAAACGGTAGAGGTATGCTCCACCCAAAATAATTATACATGGAATATTGAAGACTGTATTTCCTGCAATACATCAGGGGTGATCTATTTAATTCAATGTCCATGTAACCGTCAGTACATAGGTCGGACAAAACGTACTATGAAAATAAGGATTAATGAACACATTGCAAATATTAAAAAAGGATATGATAAACATGCATTATCGAAACACTATAAAGAAGTACACAATTGTAACCCAGGAGGCTCGAAATTTATGGGACTAGAGAAAATAGACCAGCACTGGAGAGGAGGTGATTTTATTCAGAAAATGTCTAGAGCAGAATCTAGACAGATTTATGAATTTGGATCCATACTACCATTTGGATTGAATTCTGATATGGAATTGTTTGGATTTTTATAAGGTCGGAGTCCCATCCCCGATGGCGGATCCCATGTTTGGCCGTCTATCGGCACTGGGACCCGCTCTCTGGTTTGGGAATCCGACCTATTCCGACCAATCCCATTACTGCTAGCAATTTTCAGAATTATCAATGGATTTTTTGCCATTTTATGATACTGTATGCTCAATCCTAACATTTTATTGATTTTAGGTCCATCGTATGATTCATACAATTTTATTGAATAATATTTAGTGAATGTATATGTTTTTGCAATTTTTTTTAATATTATTATACTTTATATATATTTATAAACATCAGATATGGTTCATATTATACACAATATGAGACTGCAATGAATATAACTAAAAAAGAGGAAAAACGCACCTATAGCGGAAAAAACGCAACAAAACCGCATACAAACCGCAAGTGGCGGAAAATTAGAAATCCCGGATTATTTCACCACAGCTTGTGGATGACCTTAAAAGCATTCAAAAAGGAGGAGGTTGGGAGTGCCGGATATGACCACTGAGGAAGGGATGTGGAATCATCCCGAAACGCGTCTGGTATATCGGACACTCTGGTGAAACCTCCGCAACATCTAATCTTTGCATGGCCATGCTAGATTTTATATTCGTATGAACCGAATCCAAAACTTCCAACAAACCAATCGATGAATAGAGCTAAGTGACTCGGCTCACCGGACGGAAGTCCCGCTCTTGTTATCACGAGACTAGGTGAGATTGTCGACCAACACG